>NW_027665798.1:0-76000 GCF_963924005.1 Protomyctophum bolini
GAGAAACGAGGCTAACTTTTTTTTTCAAAAATTCAAAAAACATGGGCTATAACCCATCGTTTTTGTCATTTCGTCATTTTTTTCAAATCCTCAAAAATGATGAAAAACGGCGCGCTATAGTATGCCGTACGATATGGGCTATAGCCCATGGTCCAAAATGATGAGAAACGAGGCTAACTTTTTTTTTCAAAATAAAAAAAAACATGGGCTATAACCCATCGTTTTTGTCATTTCGTCATTTTTTTCAAATCCTCAAAAATGATGAAAAACGGCGCGCTATAGTACGCCGTACGATATGGGCTATAGCCCATGGTCCAAAATGATGAGAAACGAGGCTAACTTTTTTTTTCAAAATTTCAAAAAACATGGGCTATAACCCATCGTTTTTGTCATTTCGTCATTTTTTTCAAATCCTCAAAAATGATGAAACACGGCGCGCTATAGTATGCCGTACGATATGGGCTATAGCCCATGGTCCAAAATGATGAGAAACGAGGCTAACTTTTTTTTTCAAAATTTCAAAAAACTTGGGCTATAACCCATCGTGTTTGTCATTTCGTCATTTTTTTCAAATCCTCAAAAATGATGAAAAACGGCGCGCTATAGTATGCCGTACGATATGGGCTATAGCCCATAGTCCAAAATGATGAGAAACGAGGCTAATTTTCTTTTCAAAATTTCAAAAAACATGGGCTATAACCCATCGTTTTTGTTATTTCGTCATTTTTTTCAAATCCTCAAAAATGATGAAAAACGGCGCGCTATAGTATGCCGTACGATATGGGCTATAGCCCATGGTCCAAAATGATGAGAAACGAGGCTAACTTTTTTTTTCAAAATTAAAAAAAACATGGGCTATAACCCATTGTTTTTGTCATTTCGTCATTTTTTTCAAATCCTCAAAAATGATGAAAAACGGCGCGATGTAGTACGCCGTACGATATGGGCTATAGCCCATGGTCCAAAATGATGAGAAACGAGGCTAACTTTTTTTTTGAAATTTCTAAAAACTTGGGCTATAACCCATCGTGTTTGTCATTTCGTCATTTTTTTCAAATCCTCAAAAATGATGAAACACGGCGCGCTATAGTATGCCGTACGATATGGGCTATAGCCCATTATCCAAAATGATGAGAAACGAGGCTAACTTTTTTTTTCAAAATTTCAAAAAACATGGGCTATAACCCATCGTTTTTGTCATTTTGTCATTTTTTCAAATCCTCAAAAATGATGAAAAACGGCGCGCTATAGTACGCCGTACGATATGGGCTATAGCCCATGGTCCAAAATGATGAGAAACGAGGCTAACTTTTTTTTTGAAATTTCAAAAAACATGGGCTATAACCCATCGTTTTTGTCATTTCGTCATTTTTTTCAAATCCTCAAAAATGATGAAAAACGGCGCGCTATAGTATGCCGTACGATATGGGCTATAGCCCATGGTCCAAAATGATGAGAATCGAGGCTAACTTTTTTTTTCAAAATTTCAAAAAACATGGGCTATAACCCATCGTTTTTGTCATTTCGTCATTTTTTTAAAATCCTCAAAAATGATGAAAAACGGCGCGCTATAGTATGCCGTACGATATGGGCTATAGCCCATGGTCCAAAATGATGAGAAACGAGGCTAACTTTTTTTTTCAAAATTTCAAAAAACATGGGCTATAACCCATCGTTTTTGTCATTTCGTCATTTTTTTCAAATCCTCAAAAATGATGAAAAACGGCGAGCTATAGTATGCCGTACGATATGGGCTATAGCCCATGGTCCAAAATGATGAGAAACGAGGCTAACTTTTTTTTTTCAAAATTTCAAAAAACATGGGCTATAACCCATCGTTTTTGTCATTTCGTAATTTTTTTCAAATCCTCAAAAATGATGAAAAACGGCGCGCTATAGTATGCCGTACGATATGGGCTATAGCCCATGGTCCAAAATGATGAGAAACGAGGCTAACTTTTTTTTTCAAAAATTCAAAAAACATGGGCTATAACCCATCGTTTTTGTCATTTCGTCATTTTTTTCAAATCCTCAAAAATGATGAAAAACGGCGCGCTATAGTATGCCGTACGATATGGGCTATAGCCCATGGTCCAAAATGATGAGAAACGAGGCTAACTTTTTTTTTCAAAATAAAAAAAAACATGGGCTATAACCCATCGTTTTTGTCATTTCGTCATTTTTTTCAAATCCTCAAAAATGATGAAAAACGGCGCGCTATAGTACGCCGTACGATATGGGCTATAGCCCATGGTCCAAAATGATGAGAAACGAGGCTAACTTTTTTTTTCAAAATTTCAAAAAACATGGGCTATAACCCATCGTTTTTGTCATTTCGTCATTTTTTTCAAATCCTCAAAAATGATGAAACACGGCGCGCTATAGTATGCCGTACGATATGGGCTATAGCCCATGGTCCAAAATGATGAGAAACGAGGCTAACTTTTTTTTTCAAAATTTCAAAAAACTTGGGCTATAACCCATCGTGTTTGTCATTTCGTCATTTTTTTCAAATCCTCAAAAATGATGAAAAACGGCGCGCTATAGTATGCCGTACGATATGGGCTATAGCCCATGGTCCAAAATGATGAGAAACGAGGCTAATTTTCTTTTCAAAATTTCAAAAAACATGGGCTATAACCCATCGTTTTTGTTATTTCGTCATTTTTTTCAAATCCTCAAAAATGATGAAAAACGGCGCGCTATAGTATGCCGTACGATATGGGCTATAGCCCATGGTCCAAAATGATGAGAAACGAGGCTAACTTTTTTTTTCAAAATTAAAAAAAACATGGGCTATAACCCATTGTTTTTGTCATTTCGTAATTTTTTTCAAATCCTCAAAAATGATGAAAAACGGCGCGCTGTAGTACGCCGTACGATATGGGCTATAGCCCATGGTCCAAAATGATGAGAAACGAGGCTAACTTTTTTTTTGAAATTTCAAAAAACATGGGCTATAACCCATCGTTTTTGTCATTTCGTCATTTTTTTCAAATCCTCAAAAATGATGAAAAACGGCGTGCTATAGTATGCCGTACGATATGGGCTATAGCCCATGGTCCAAAATGATGAGAAACGAGGCTAACTTTTTTTTTCAAAATTTCAAAAAACATGGGCTATAACCCATCGTTTTTGTCATTTCGTCATTTTTTTAAAATCCTCAAAAATTATGAAAAACGGCGCGCTATAGTATGCCGTACGATATGGGCTATAGCCCATGGTCCAAAATGATGAGAAACGAGGCTAACTTTTTTTTTCAAAATTTCAAAAAACATGGGCTATAACCCATCGTTTTTGTTATTTCGTCATTTTTTTCAAATCCTCAAAAATGATGAAAAACGGCGCGCTATAGTATGCCGTACGATATGGGCTATAGCCCATGGTCCAAAATGATGAGAAACGAGGCTAACTTTTTTTTTCAAAATTTCAAAAAACTTGGGCTATAACCCATCGTGTTTGTCATTTCGTCATTTTTTTCAAATCCTCAAAAATGATGAAACACGGCGCGCTATAGTATGCCGTACGATATGGGCTATAGCCCATGGTCCAAAATGATGAGAAACGAGGCTAACTTTTTTTTTCAAAATTTCAAAAAACATGGGCTATAACCCATCGTTTTTGTTATTTCGTCATTTTTTTCAAATCCTCAAAAATGATGAAAAACGGCGCGCTATAGTATGCCGTACGATATGGGCTATAGCCCATGGTCCAAAATGATGAGAAACGAGGCTAACTTTTTTTTTGAAATTTCAAAAAACATGGGCCATAACCCATCGTTTTTGTCATTTCGTCATTTTTTTCAAATCCTCAAAAATGATGAAAAACGGCGCGCTGTAGTACGCCGTACGATATGGGCTATAGCCCATGGTCCAAAATGATAAGAAACGAGGCTAACTTTTTTTTTTGAAATTTCAAAAAACATGGGCTATAACCCATCGTTTTTGTCATTTCGTCATTTTTTTCAAATCCTCAAAAATGATGAAAAACGGCGCGCTATAGTACGCCGTACGATATGGGCTATAGCCCATGGTCCAAAATGATGAGAAACGAGGCTAACTTTTCTTTTGAAATTTCAAAAAACATGGGCTATAACCCATCGTTTTTGTCATTTCGTCATTTTTTTCAAATCCTCAAAAATGATGAAAAACGGCTTGCTATAGTATGCCGTACGATATGGGCTATAGCCCATGGTCCAAAATGATGAGAAACGAGGCTAACTTTTTTTTTCAAAATTTCAAAAAACATGGGCTATAACCCATCGTTTTTGTCATTTCGTCATTTTTTTAAAATCCTCAAAAATGATGAAAAACGGCGCGCTATAGTATGCCGTACGATATGGGCTATAGCCCATGGTCCAAAATGATGAGAAACGAGGCTAACTTTTTTTTTCAAAATTTCAAAAAACATGGGCTATAACCCATCGTTTTTGTTATTTCGTCATTTTTTTCAAATCCTCAAAAATGATGAAAAACGGCGCGCTATAGTATGCCGTACGATATGGGCTATAGCCCATGGTCCAAAATGATGAGAAACGAGGCTAACTTTTTTTTTCAAAATTTCAAAAAACTTGGGCTATAACCCATCGTGTTTGTCATTTCGTCATTTTTTTCAAATCCTCAAAAATGATGAAACACGGCGCGCTATAGTATGCCGTACGATATGGGCTATAGCCCATGGTCCAAAATGATGAGAAACGAGGCTAACTTTTTTTTTCAAAATTTCAAAAAACATGGGCTATAACCCATCGTTTTTGTCATTTCGTCATTTTTTTCAAATCCTCAAAAATGATGAAAAACGGCGCGCTATAGTACGCCGTACGATATGGGCTATAGCCCATGGTCCAAAATGATAAGAAACGAGGCTAACTTTTTTTTTTGAAATTTCAAAAAACATGGGCTATAACCCATCGTTTTTGTCATTTCGTCATTTTTTTCAAATCCTCAAAAATGATGAAAAACGGCGCGCTATAGTACGCCGTACGATATGGGCTATAGCCCATGGTCCAAAATGATGAGAAACGAGGCTAACTTTTCTTTTGAAATTTCAAAAAACATGGGCTATAACCCATCGTTTTTGTCATTTCGTCATTTTTTTCAAATCCTCAAAAATGTTGAAAAACGGCGTGCTATAGTATGCCGTACGATATGGGCTATAGCCCATGGTCCAAAATGATGAGAAACGAGGCTAACTTTTTTTTTGAAATTTCAAAAAACATGGGCTATAACCCATCGTTTTTGTCATTTCGTCATTTTTTTCAAATCCTCAAAAATGATGAAAAACGGCGCGCTGTAGTACGCCATACGATATGGGCTATAGCCCATGGTCCAAAATGATAAGAAACGAGGCTAACTTTTTTTTTTGAAATTTCAAAAAACATGGGCTATAACCCATCGTTTTTGTCATTTCGTCATTTTTTTCAAATCCTCAAAAATGATGAAAAACGGCGCGCTATAGTACGCCGTACGATATGGGCTATAGCCCATGGTCCAAAATGATGAGAAACGAGGCTAACTTTTTTTTTGAAATTTCAAAAAACATGGGCTATAACCCATCGTTTTTGTCATTTCGTCATTTTTTTCAAATCCTCAAAAATGATGAAAAACGGCGTGCTATAGTATGCCGTACGATATGGGCTATAGCCCATGGTCCAAAATGATGAGAAACGAGGCTAACTTTTTTTTTCAAAATTTCAAAAAACATGGGCTATAACCCATCGTTTTTGTCATTTCGTCATTTTTTTAAAATCCTCAAAAATGATGAAAAACGGCGCGCTATAGTATGCCGTACGATATGGGCTATAGCCCATGGTCCAAAATGATGAGAAACGAGGCTAACTTTTTTTTTCAAAATTTCAAAAAACATGGGCTATAACCCATCGTTTTTGTTATTTCGTCATTTTTTTCAAATCCTCAAAAATGATGAAAAACGGCGCGCTATAGTATGCCGTACGATATGGGCTATAGCCCATGGTCCAAAATGATGAGAAACGAGGCTAACTTTTTTTTTCAAAATTTCAAAAAACTTGGGCTATAACCCATCGTGTTTGTCATTTCGTCATTTTTTTCAAATCCTCAAAAATGATGAAACACGGCGCGCTATAGTATGCCGTACGATATGGGCTATAGCCCATGGTCCAAAATGATGAGAAACGAGGCTAACTTTTTTTTTCAAAATTTCAAAAAACATGGGCTATAACCCATCGTTTTTGTCATTTCGTCATTTTTTTCAAATCCTCAAAAATGATGAAAAACGGCGCGCTATAGTACGCCGTACGATATGGGCTATAGCCCATGGTCCAAAATGATAAGAAACGAGGCTAACTTTTTTTTTTGAAATTTCAAAAAACATGGGCTATAACCCATCGTTTTTGTCATTTCGTCATTTTTTTCAAATCCTCAAAAATGATGAAAAACGGCGCGCTATAGTACGCCGTACGATATGGGCTATAGCCCATGGTCCAAAATGATGAGAAACGAGGCTAACTTTTTTTTTGAAATTTCAAAAAACATGGGCTATAACCCATCGTTTTTGTCATTTCGTCATTTTTTTCAAATCCTCAAAAATGTTGAAAAACGGCGTGCTATAGTATGCCGTACGATATGGGCTATAGCCCATGGTCCAAAATGATGAGAAACGAGGCTAACTTTTTTTTTCAAATTTTCAAAAAACATGGGCTATAACCCATCGTTTTTGTCATTTCGTCATTTTTTTAAAATCCTCAAAAATGATGAAAAACGGCGCGCTATAGTATGCCGTACGATATGGGCTATAGCCCATGGTCCAAAATGATGAGAAACGAGGCTAACTTTTTTTTTCAAAATTTCAAAAAACATGGGCTATAACCCATCGTTTTTGTCATTTCGTCATTTTTTTAAAATCCTCAAAAATTATGAAAAACGGCGCGCTATAGTATGCCGTACGATATGGGCTATAGCCCATGGTCCAAAATGATGAGAAACGAGGCTAACTTTTTTTTTCAAAATTTCAAAAAACATGGGCTATAACCCATCGTTTTTGTTATTTCGTCATTTTTTTCAAATCCTCAAAAATGATGAAAAACGGCGCGCTATAGTATGCCGTACGATATGGGCTATAGCCCATGGTCCAAAATGATGAGAAACGAGGCTAACTTTTTTTTTCAAAATTTCAAAAAACTTGGGCTATAACCCATCGTGTTTGTCATTTCGTCATTTTTTTCAAATCCTCAAAAATGATGAAACACGGCGCGCTATAGTATGCCGTACGATATGGGCTATAGCCCATGGTCCAAAATGATGAGAAACGAGGCTAACTTTTTTTTTCAAAATTTCAAAAAACATGGGCTATAACCCATCGTTTTTGTTATTTCGTCATTTTTTTCAAATCCTCAAAAATGATGAAAAACGGCGCGCTATAGTATGCCGTACGATATGGGCTATAGCCCATGGTCCAAAATGATGAGAAACGAGGCTAACTTTTTTTTTGAAATTTCAAAAAACATGGGCCATAACCCATCGTTTTTGTCATTTCGTCATTTTTTTCAAATCCTCAAAAATGATGAAAAACGGCGCGCTGTAGTACGCCGTACGATATGGGCTATAGCCCATGGTCCAAAATGATAAGAAACGAGGCTAACTTTTTTTTTTGAAATTTCAAAAAACATGGGCTATAACCCATCGTTTTTGTCATTTCGTCATTTTTTTCAAATCCTCAAAAATGATGAAAAACGGCGCGCTATAGTACGCCGTACGATATGGGCTATAGCCCATGGTCCAAAATGATGAGAAACGAGGCTAACTTTTCTTTTGAAATTTCAAAAAACATGGGCTATAACCCATCGTTTTTGTCATTTCGTCATTTTTTTCAAATCCTCAAAAATGATGAAAAACGGCTTGCTATAGTATGCCGTACGATATGGGCTATAGCCCATGGTCCAAAATGATGAGAAACGAGGCTAACTTTTTTTTTCAAAATTTCAAAAAACATGGGCTATAACCCATCGTTTTTGTCATTTCGTCATTTTTTTAAAATCCTCAAAAATGATGAAAAACGGCGCGCTATAGTATGCCGTACGATATGGGCTATAGCCCATGGTCCAAAATGATGAGAAACGAGGCTAACTTTTTTTTTCAAAATTTCAAAAAACATGGGCTATAACCCATCGTTTTTGTTATTTCGTCATTTTTTTCAAATCCTCAAAAATGATGAAAAACGGCGCGCTATAGTATGCCGTACGATATGGGCTATAGCCCATGGTCCAAAATGATGAGAAACGAGGCTAACTTTTTTTTTCAAAATTTCAAAAAACTTGGGCTATAACCCATCGTGTTTGTCATTTCGTCATTTTTTTCAAATCCTCAAAAATGATGAAACACGGCGCGCTATAGTATGCCGTACGATATGGGCTATAGCCCATGGTCCAAAATGATGAGAAACGAGGCTAACTTTTTTTTTCAAAATTTCAAAAAACATGGGCTATAACCCATCGTTTTTGTCATTTCGTCATTTTTTTCAAATCCTCAAAAATGATGAAAAACGGCGCGCTATAGTACGCCGTACGATATGGGCTATAGCCCATGGTCCAAAATGATAAGAAACGAGGCTAACTTTTTTTTTTGAAATTTCAAAAAACATGGGCTATAACCCATCGTTTTTGTCATTTCGTCATTTTTTTCAAATCCTCAAAAATGATGAAAAACGGCGCGCTATAGTACGCCGTACGATATGGGCTATAGCCCATGGTCCAAAATGATGAGAAACGAGGCTAACTTTTCTTTTGAAATTTCAAAAAACATGGGCTATAACCCATCGTTTTTGTCATTTCGTCATTTTTTTCAAATCCTCAAAAATGTTGAAAAACGGCGTGCTATAGTATGCCGTACGATATGGGCTATAGCCCATGGTCCAAAATGATGAGAAACGAGGCTAACTTTTTTTTTGAAATTTCAAAAAACATGGGCTATAACCCATCGTTTTTGTCATTTCGTCATTTTTTTCAAATCCTCAAAAATGATGAAAAACGGCGCGCTGTAGTACGCCGTACGATATGGGCTATAGCCCATGGTCCAAAATGATAAGAAACGAGGCTAACTTTTTTTTTTGAAATTTCAAAAAACATGGGCTATAACCCATCGTTTTTGTCATTTCGTCATTTTTTTCAAATCCTCAAAAATGATGAAAAACGGCGCGCTATAGTACGCCGTACGATATGGGCTATAGCCCATGGTCCAAAATGATGAGAAACGAGGCTAACTTTTTTTTTGAAATTTCAAAAAACATGGGCTATAACCCATCGTTTTTGTCATTTCGTCATTTTTTTCAAATCCTCAAAAATGATGAAAAACGGCGTGCTATAGTATGCCGTACGATATGGGCTATAGCCCATGGTCCAAAATGATGAGAAACGAGGCTAACTTTTTTTTTCAAAATTTCAAAAAACATGGGCTATAACCCATCGTTTTTGTCATTTCGTCATTTTTTTAAAATCCTCAAAAATGATGAAAAACGGCGCGCTATAGTATGCCGTACGATATGGGCTATAGCCCATGGTCCAAAATGATGAGAAACGAGGCTAACTTTTTTTTTCAAAATTTCAAAAAACATGGGCTATAACCCATCGTTTTTGTTATTTCGTCATTTTTTTCAAATCCTCAAAAATGATGAAAAACGGCGCGCTATAGTATGCCGTACGATATGGGCTATAGCCCATGGTCCAAAATGATGAGAAACGAGGCTAACTTTTTTTTTCAAAATTTCAAAAAACTTGGGCTATAACCCATCGTGTTTGTCATTTCGTCATTTTTTTCAAATCCTCAAAAATGATGAAACACGGCGCGCTATAGTATGCCGTACGATATGGGCTATAGCCCATGGTCCAAAATGATGAGAAACGAGGCTAACTTTTTTTTTCAAAATTTCAAAAAACATGGGCTATAACCCATCGTTTTTGTCATTTCGTCATTTTTTTCAAATCCTCAAAAATGATGAAAAACGGCGCGCTATAGTACGCCGTACGATATGGGCTATAGCCCATGGTCCAAAATGATAAGAAACGAGGCTAACTTTTTTTTTTGAAATTTCAAAAAACATGGGCTATAACCCATCGTTTTTGTCATTTCGTCATTTTTTTCAAATCCTCAAAAATGATGAAAAACGGCGCGCTATAGTACGCCGTACGATATGGGCTATAGCCCATGGTCCAAAATGATGAGAAACGAGGCTAACTTTTTTTTTGAAATTTCAAAAAACATGGGCTATAACCCATCGTTTTTGTCATTTCGTCATTTTTTTCAAATCCTCAAAAATGTTGAAAAACGGCGTGCTATAGTATGCCGTACGATATGGGCTATAGCCCATGGTCCAAAATGATGAGAAACGAGGCTAACTTTTTTTTTCAAATTTTCAAAAAACATGGGCTATAACCCATCGTTTTTGTCATTTCGTCATTTTTTTAAAATCCTCAAAAATGATGAAAAACGGCGCGCTATAGTATGCCGTACGATATGGGCTATAGCCCATGGTCCAAAATGATGAGAAACGAGGCTAACTTTTTTTTTCAAAATTTCAAAAAACATGGGCTATAACCCATCGTTTTTGTTATTTCGTCTTTTTTTTCAAATCCTCAAAAATGATGAAAAACGGCGCGCTATAGTATGCCGTACGATATGGGCTATAGCCCATTATCCAAAATGATGAGAAACGAGGCTAACCTTTTTTTTCAAAATTTCAAAAAACATGGGCTATAACCCATCGTTTTTGTCATTTTGTCATTTTTTTCAAATCCTCAAAAATGATGAAAAACGGCGCGCTATAGTACGCCGTACGATATGGGCTATAGCCCATGGTCCAAAATGATGAGAAACGAGGCTAACTTTTTTTTTGAAATTTCAAAAAACATGGGCTATAACCCATCGTTTTTGTCATTTCGTCATTTTTTTCAAATCCTCAAAAATGATGAAAAACGGCGCGCTATAGTACGCCGTACGATATGGGCTATAGCCCATGGTCCAAAATGATGAGAAACGAGGCTAACTTTTTTTTTTCAAAATTTCAAAAAACATGGGCTATAACCCATCGTTTTTGTCATTTCGTCATTTTTTTTTAAAATCCTCAAAAATGATGAAACACGGCGCGCTATAGTATGCCGTACGATATGGGCTATAGCCCATGGTCCAAAATGATGAGAAACGAGGCTAACTTTTTTTTTCAAAATTTCAAAAAACTTGGGCTATAACCCATCGTGTTTGTCATTTCGTCATTTTTTTCAAATCCTCAAAAATGATGAAAAACGGCGCGCTATAGTATGCCGTACGATATGGGCTATAGCCCATGGTCCAAAATGATGAGAAACGAGGCTAATTTTTTTTTCAAAATTTCAAAAAACATGGGCTATAACCCATCGTTTTTGTTATTTCGTCATTTTTTTCAAATCCTCAAAAATGATGAAAAACGGCGCGCTATAGTATGCCGTACGATATGGGCTATAGCCCATGGTCCAAAATGATGAGAAACGAGGCTAACTTTTTTTTTCAAAATTAAAAAAAACATGGGCTATAACCCATCGTTTTTGTCATTTCGTCATTTTTTTCAAATCCTCAAAAATGATGAAAAACGGCGCGCTGTAGTACGCCGTACGATATGGGCTATAGCCCATGGTCCAAAATGATAAGAAACGAGGCTAACTTTTTTTTTTGAAATTTCAAAAAACATGGGCTATAACCCATCGTTTTTGTCATTTCGTCATTTTTTTCAAATCCTCAAAAATGATGAAAAACGGCGCGCTATAGTACGCCGTACGATATGGGCTATAGCCCATGGTCCAAAATGATGAGAAACGAGGCTAACTTTTTTTTTTTAATTTCAAAAAACATGGGCTATAACCCATCGTTTTTGTCATTTCGTCATTTTTTTCAAATCCTCAAAAATGATGAAAAACGGCGTGCTATAGTATGCCGTACGATATGGGCTATAGCCCATGGTCCAAAATGATGAGAAACGAGGCTAACTTTTTTTTTCAAAATTTCAAAAAACATGGGCTATAACCCATCGTTTTTGTCATTTCGTCATTTTTTTAAAATCCTCAAAAATGATGAAAAACGGCGCGCTATAGTATGCCGTACGATATGGGCTATAGCCCATGGTCCAAAATGATGAGAAACGAGGCTAACTTTTTTTTTCAAAATTTCAAAAAACATGGGCTATAACCCATCGTTTTTGTTATTTCGTCATTTTTTTCAAATCCTCAAAAATGATGAAAAACGGCGCGCTATAGTATGCCGTACGATATGGGCTATAGCCCATGGTCCAAAATGATGAGAAACGAGGCTAACTTTTTTTTTCAAAATTTCAAAAAACTTGGGCTATAACCCATCGTGTTTGTCATTTCGTCATTTTTTTCAAATCCTCAAAAATGATGAAACACGGCGCGCTATAGTATGCCGTACGATATGGGCTATAGCCCATGGTCCAAAATGATGAGAAACGAGGCTAACTTTTTTTTTCAAAATTTCAAAAAACATGGGCTATAACCCATCGTTTTTGTCATTTCGTCATTTTTTTCAAATCCTCAAAAATGATGAAAAACGGCGCGCTATAGTATGCCGTACGATATGGGCTATAGCCCATTATCCAAAATGATGAGAAACGAGGCTAACCTTTTTTTTCAAAATTTCAAAAAACATGGGCTATAACCCATCGTTTTTGTCATTTTGTCATTTTTTTCAAATCCTCAAAAATGATGAAAAACGGCGCGCTATAGTACGCCGTACGATATGGGCTATAGCCCATGGTCCAAAATGATGAGAAACGAGGCTAACTTTTTTTTTTTAATTTAAAAAAACATGGGCTATAACCCATCGTTTTTGTCATTTCGTCATTTTTTTCAAATCCTCAAAAATGATGAAAAACGGCGCGCTATAGTACGCCGTACGATATGGGCTATAGCCCATGGTCCAAAATGATGAGAAACGAGGCTAACTTTTTTTTTGAAATTTCAAAAAACATGGGCTATAACCCATCGTTTTTGTCATTTCGTCATTTTTTTCAAATCCTCAAAAATGATGAAAAACGGCGCGCTATAGTATGCCGTACGATATGGGCTATAGCCCATTATCCAAAATGATGAGAAACGAGGCTAACTTTTTTTTTCAAAATTTCAAAAAACATGGGCTATAACCCATCGTTTTTGTCATTTTGTCATTTTTTTCAAATCCTCAAAAATGATGAAAAACGGCGCGCTATAGTACGCCGTACGATATGGGCTATAGCCCATGGTCCAAAATGATGAGAAACGAGGCTAACTTTTTTTTTGAAATTTCAAAAAACATGGGCTATAACCCATCGTTTTTGTCATTTCGTCATTTTTTTCAAATCCTCAAAAATGATGAAAAACGGCGCGCTATAGTACGCCGTACGATATGGGCTATAGCCCATGGTCCAAAATGATGAGAAACGAGGCTAACTTTTTTTTTGAAATTTCAAAAAACATGGGCTATAACCCATCGTTTTTGTCATTTCGTCATTTTTTTCAAATCCTCAAAAATGATGAAAAACGGCGCGCTATAGTATGCCGTACGATATGGGCTATAGCCCATGGTCCAAAATGATGAGAAACGAGGCTAACAAACATGGGCTATAACCCATCGTTTTTGTCATTTCGTCATTTTTTTAAAATCCTCAAAAATGATGAAAAACGGCGCGCTATAGTATGCCGTACGATATGGGCTATAGCCCATGGTCCAAAATGATAAGAAACGAGGCTAACTTTTTTTTTCAAAATTTCAAAAAACATGGGCTATAACCCATCGTTTTTGTTATTTCGTCATTTTTTTCAAATCCTCAAAAATGATGAAAAACGGCGCGCTATAGTATGCCGTACGATATGGGCTATAGCCCATGGTCCAAAATGATGAGAAACGAGGCTAACTTTTTTTTTCAAAATTTCAAAAAACTTGGGCTATAACCCATCGTGTTTGTCATTTCGTCATTTTTTTCAAATCCTCAAAAATGATGAAACACGGCGCGCTATAGTATGCCGTACGATATGGGCTATAGCCCATGGTCCAAAATGATGAGAAACGAGGCTAACTTTTTTTTTCAAAATTTCAAAAAACATGGGCTATAACCCATCGTTTTTGTCATTTTGTCATTTTTTTCAAATCCTCAAAAATGATGAAACACGGCGCGCTATAGTATGCCGTACGATATGGGCTATAGCCCATGGTCCAAAATGATGAGAAACGAGGCTAACTTTTTTTTTTCAAAATTTCAAAAAACATGGGCTATAACCCATCGTTTTTGTCATTTTGTCATTTTTTTCAAATCCTCAAAAATGATGAAAAACGGCGCGCTATAGTACGCCGTACGATATGGGCTATAGCCCATGGTCCAAAATGATGAGAAACGAGGCTAACTTTTTTTTTGAAATTTCAAAAAACATGGGCTATAACCCATCGTTTTTGTCATTTCGTCATTTTTTTCAAATCCTCAAAAATGATGAAAAACGGCGCGCTATAGTACGATATGGGCTATAGCCCATGGTCCAAAATGATGAGAAACGAGGCTAACTTTTTTTTTGAAATTTCAAAAAACATGGGCTATAACCCATCGTTTTTGTCATTTCGTCATTTTTTTCAAATCCTCAAAAATGATGAAAAACGGCGTGCTATAGTATGCCGTACGATATGGGCTATAGCCCATGGTCCAAAATGATGAGAAACGAGGCTAACTTTTTTTTTCAAAATTTCAAAAAACATGGGCTATAACCCATCGTTTTTGTCATTTCGTCATTTTTTTTAAATCCTCAAAAATGATGAAAAACGGCGCGCTATAGTATGCCGTACGATATGGGCTATAGCCCATGGTCCAAAATGATGAGAAACGAGGCTAACTTTTTTTTTCAAAATTTCAAAAAACATGGGCTATAACCCATCGTTTTTGTTATTTCGTCATTTTTTTCAAATCCTCAAAAATGATGAAAAACGGCGCGCTATAGTATGCCGTACGATATGGGCTATAGCCCATGGTCCAAAATGATGAGAAACGAGGCTAACTTTTTTTTTCAAAATTTTAAAAAACTTGGGCTATAACCCATCGTGTTTGTCATTTCGTCATTTTTTTCAAATCCTCAAAAATGATGAAACACGGCGCGCTATAGTATGCCGTACGATATGGGCTATAGCCCATGGTCCAAAATGATGAGAAACGAGGCTAACTTTTTTTTTCAAAATTTCAAAAAACATGGGCTATAACCCATCGTTTTTGTCATTTCGTCATTTTTTTCAAATCCTCAAAAATGATGAAAAACGGCGCGCTATAGTATGCCGTACGATATGGGCTATAGCCCATTATCCAAAATGATGAGAAACGAGGCTAACTTTTTTTTTCAAAATTTCAAAAAACATGGGCTATAACCCATCGTTTTTGTCATTTTGTCATTTTTTTCAAATCCTCAAAAATGATGAAAAACGGCGCGCTATAGTACGCCGTACGATATGGGCTATAGCCCATGGTCCAAAATGATGAGAAACGAGGCTAACTTTTTTTTTTTTATTTCAAAAAACATGGGCTATAACCCATCGTTTTTGTCATTTCGTCATTTTTTCCAAATCCTCAAAAATGATGAAAAACGGCGCGCTATAGTACGCCGTACGATATGGGCTATAGCCCATGGTCCAAAATTATGAGAAACGAGGCTAACTTTTTTTTTTTAATTTCAAAAAACATGGGCTATAACCCATCGTTTTTGTCATTTCGTCATTTTTTTCAAATCCTCAAAAATGATGAAAAACGGCGCGCTATAGTATGCCGTACGATATGGGCTATAGCCCATGGTCCAAAATGATGAGAAACGAGGCTAACTTTTTTTTTCAAAATTTCAAAAAACTTGGGCTATAACCCATCGTGTTTGTCATTTCGTCATTTTTTTCAAATCCTCAAAAATGATGAAAAACGGCGCGCTATAGTACGATATGGGCTATAGCCCATGGTCCAAAATGATGAGAAACGAGGCTAACTTTTTTTTTGAAATTTCAAAAAACATGGGCTATAACCCATCGTTTTTGTCATTTCGTCATTTTTTTCAAATCCTCAAAAATGATGAAAAACGGCGTGCTATAGTATGCCGTACGATATGGGCTATAGCCCATGGTCCAAAATGATGAGAAACGAGGCTAACTTTTTTTTTCAAAATTTCAAAAAACATGGGCTATAACCCATCGTTTTTGTCATTTCGTCATTTTTTTTTAAATCCTCAAAAATGATGAAAAACGGCGCGCTATAGTATGCCGTACGATATGGGCTATAGCCCATGGTCCAAAATGATGAGAAACGAGGCTAACTTTTTTTTTCAAAATTTCAAAAAACATGGGCTATAACCCATCGTTTTTGTTATTTCGTCATTTTTTTCAAATCCTCAAAAATGATGAAAAACGGCGCGCTATAGTATGCCGTACGATATGGGCTATAGCCCATGGTCCAAAATGATGAGAAACGAGGCTAACTTTTTTTTTCAAAATTTTAAAAAACTTGGGCTATAACCCATCGTGTTTGTCATTTCGTCATTTTTTTCAAATCCTCAAAAATGATGAAACACGGCGCGCTATAGTATGCCGTACGATATGGGCTATAGCCCATGGTCCAAAATGATGAGAAACGAGGCTAACTTTTTTTTTCAAAATTTCAAAAAACATGGGCTATAACCCATCGTTTTTGTCATTTCGTCATTTTTTTCAAATCCTCAAAAATGATGAAAAACGGCGCGCTATAGTATGCCGTACGATATGGGCTATAGCCCATTATCCAAAATGATGAGAAACGAGGCTAACTTTTTTTTTCAAAATTTCAAAAAACATGGGCTATAACCCATCGTTTTTGTCATTTTGTCATTTTTTTCAAATCCTCAAAAATGATGAAAAACGGCGCGCTATAGTACGCCGTACGATATGGGCTATAGCCCATGGTCCAAAATGATGAGAAACGAGGCTAACTTTTTTTTTTTTATTTCAAAAAACATGGGCTATAACCCATCGTTTTTGTCATTTCGTCATTTTTTTCAAATCCTCAAAAATGATGAAAAACGGCGCGCTATAGTACGCCGTACGATATGGGCTATAGCCCATGGTCCAAAATTATGAGAAACGAGGCTAACTTTTTTTTTGAAATTTCAAAAAACATGGGCTATAACCCATCGTTTTTGTCATTTCGTCATTTTTTTCAAATCCTCAAAAATGATGAAAAACGGCGCGCTATAGTATGCCGTACGATATGGGCTATAGCCCATGGTCCAAAATGATGAGAAACGAGGCTAACTTTTTTTTCCAAAATTTCAAAAAACTTGGGCTATAACCCATCGTGTTTGTCATTTCGTCATTTTTTTCAAATCCTCAAAAATGATGAAACACGGCGCGCTATAGTATGCCGTACGATATGGGCTATAGCCCATTATCCAAAATGATGAGAAACGAGGCTAACTTTTTTTTTCAAAATTTCAAAAAACATGGGCTATAACCCATCGTTTTTGTCATTTTGTCATTTTTTTCAAATCCTCAAAAATGATGAAAAACGGCGCGCTATAGTACGCCGTACGATATGGGCTATAGCCCATGGTCCAAAATGATGAGAAACGAGGCTAACTTTTTTTTTGAAATTTCAAAAAACATGGGCTATAACCCATCGTTTTTGTCATTTCGTCATTTTTTTCAAATCCTCAAAAATGATGAAAAACGGCGCGCTATAGTACGCCGTACGATATGGGCTATAGCCCATGGTCCAAAATGATGAGAAACGAGGCTAACTTTTTTTTTGAAATTTCAAAAAACATGGGCTATAACCCATCGTTTTTGTCATTTCGTCATTTTTTTCAAATCCTCAAAAATGATGAAAAACGGCGCGCTATAGTATGCCGTACGATATGGGCTATAGCCCATGGTCCAAAATGATGAGAAACGAGGCTAACTTTTTTTTTCAAAATTTCAAAAAACATGGGCTATAACCCATCGTTTTTGTCATTTCGTCATTTTTTTAAAATCCTCAAAAATGATGAAAAACGGCGCGCTATAGTATGCCGTACGATATGGGCTATAGCCCATGGTCCAAAATGATGAGAAACGAGGCTAACTTTTTTTTTCAAAATTAAAAAAAACATGGGCTATAACCCATCGTTTTTGTCATTTCGTCATTTTTTTCAAATCCTCAAAAATGATGAAAAACGGCGCGCTGTAGTACGCCGTACGATATGGGCTATAGCCCATGGTCCAAAATGATGAGAAACGAGGCTAACCTTTTTTTTTGAAATTTCAAAAAACATGGGCTATAACCCATCGTTTTTGTCATTTCGTCATTTTTTTCAAATCCTCAAAAATGATGAAAAACGGCACGCTATAGTATGCCGTACGATATGGGCTATAGCCCATGGTCCAAAATGATGAGAAACGAGGCTAACTTTTTTTTTCAAAATTTCAAAAAACATGGGCTATAACCCATCGTTTTTGTCATTTCGTCATTTTTTTCAAATCCTCAAAAATGATGAAAAACGGCGAGCTATAGTATGCCGTACGATATGGGCTATAGCCCATGGTCCAAAATGATGAGAAACGAGGCTAACTTTTTTTTTTCAAAATTTCAGAAAACATGGGCTATAACCCATCGTTTTTGTCATTTCGTCATTTTTTTCAAATCCTCAAAAATGATGAAAAACGGCGCGCTATAGTATGCCGTACGATATGGGCTATAGCCCATGGTCCAAAATGATGAGAAACGAGGCTAACTTTTTTTTTCAAAATTTCAAAAAACATGGGCTATAACCCATCGTTTTTGTCATTTCGTAATTTTTTTCAAATCCTCAAAAATGATGAAAAACGGCGCGCTATAGTATGCCGTACGATATGGGCTATAGCCCATGGTCCAAAATGATGAGAAACGAGGCTAACTTTTTTTTTCAAAATTTAAAAAAACATGGGCTATAACCCATCGTTTTTGTCATTTCGTCATTTTTTTCAAATCCTCAAAAATGATGAAAAACGGCGCGCTATAGTACGCCGTACGATATGGGCTATAGCCCATGGTCCAAAATGATGAGAAACGAGGCTAACTTTTTTTTTGAAATTTCAAAAAACATGGGCTATAACCCATCGTTTTTGTCATTTCGTCATTTTTTTCAAATCCTCAAAAATGATGAAAAACGGCGTGCTATAGTATGCCGTACGATATGGGCTATAGCCCATGGTCCAAAATGATGAGAAACGAGGCTAACTTTTTTTTTCAAAATTTAAAAAAACATGGGCTATAACCCATCGTTTTTGTCATTTCGTCATTTTTTTCAAATCCTCAAAAATGATGAAAAACGCCGCGCTATAGTACGCCGTACGATATGGGCTATAGCCCATGGTCCAAAATGATGAGAAACGAGGCTAACTTTTTTTTTCAAAATTTCAAAAAACATGGGCTATAACCCATCGTTTTTGTCATTTCGTCATTTTTTTCAAATCCTCAAAAATGATGAAAAACGGCGCGCTATAGTACGCCGTACGATATGGGCTATAGCCCATGGTCCAAAATGATGAGAAACGAGGCTAACTTTTTTTTTGAAATTTCAAAAAACATGGGCTATAACCCATCGTTTTTGTCATTTCGTCATTTTTTTCAAATCCTCAAAAATGATGAAAAACGGCGTGCTATAGTATGCCGTACGATATGGGCTATAGCCCATGGTCCAAAATGATGAGAAACGAGGCTAACTTTTTTTTTCAAATTTAAAAAAACATGGGCTATAACCCATCGTTTTTGTCATTTCATCATTTTTTTCAAATCCTCAAAAATGATGAAAAACGCCGCGCTATAGTACGCCGTATGATATGGGCTATAGCCCATGGTCCAAAATGATGAGAAACGAGGCTAACTTTTTTTTTTCAAAATTTCAAAAAACATGGGCTATAACCCATCGTTTTTGTCATTTCGTCATTTTTTTCAAATCCTCAAAAATGATGAAACACGGCGCGCTATAGTATGCCGTACGATATGGGCTATAGCCCATGGTCCAAAATGATGAGAAACGAGGCTAACTTTTTTTTTCAAAATTTCAAAAAACTTGGGCTATAACCCGTCGTGTTTGTCATTTCGTCATTTTTTTCAAATCCTCAAAAATGATGAAAAACGGTGCGCTATAGTATGCCGTACGATATGGGCTATAGCCCATGGTCCAAAATGATGAGAAACAAGGCTAATTTTTTTTTCAAATTTTCAAAAAACATGGGCTATAACCCATCGTTTTTGTTATTTCGTCATTTTTTTCAAATCCTCAAAAATGATGAAAAACGGCGCGCTATAGTATGCCGTACGATATGGGCTATAGCCCATGGTCCAAAATGATGAGAAACGAGGCTAACTTTTTTTTTCAAAATAAAAAAAAACATGGGCTATAACCCATCGTTTTTGTCATTTCGTCATTTTTTTCAAATCCTCAAAAATGATGAAAAACGGCGCGCTGTAGTACGCCGTACGATATGGGCTATAGCCCATGGTCCAAAATGATAAGAAACGAGGCTAACTTTTTTTTTTGAAATTTCAAAAAACATGGGCTATAACCCATCGTTTTTGTCATTTCGTCATTTTTTTCAAATCCTCAAAAATGATGAAAAACGGCGCGCTATAGTACGCCGTACGATATGGGCTATAGCCCATGGTCAAAAATGATGAGAAACGAGGCTAACTTTTTTTTTGAAATTTCAAAAAACATGGGCTATAACCCATCGTTTTTGTCATTTCGTCATTTTTTTCAAATCCTCAAAAATGATGAAAAACGGCGTGCTATAGTATGCCGTACGATATGGGCTATAGCCCATGGTCCAAAATGATGAGAAACGAGGCTAACTTTTTTTTTCAAAATTTAAAAAAACATGGGCTATAACCCATCGTTTTTGTCATTTCGTCATTTTTTTCAAATCCTCAAAAATGATGAAAAACGGCGCGCTATAGTACGCCGTACGATATGGGCTATAGCCCATGGTCCAAAATGATGAGAAACGAGGCTAACTTTTTTTTTCAAAATTTCAAAAAACATGGGCTATAACCCATCGTTTTTGTCATTTCGTCATTTTTTTCAAATCCTCAAAAATGATGAAACACGGCGCGCTATAGTATGCCGTACGATATGGGCTATAGCCCATGGTCCAAAATGATGAGAAACGAGGCTAACTTTTTTTTTCAAAATTTCAAAAAACTTGGGCTATAACCCATCGTGTTTGTCATTTCGTCATTTTTTTCAAATCCTCAAAAATGATGAAAAACGGCGCGCTATAGTATGCCGTACGATATGGGCTATAGCCCATGGTCCAAAATGATGAGAAACGAGGCTAATTTTTTTTTCAAAATTTAAAAAAACATGGGCTATAACCCATCGTTTTTGTTATTTCGTCATTTTTTTCAAATCCTCAAAAATGATGAAAAACGGCGCGCTATAGTATGCCGTACGATATGGGCTATAGCCCATGGTCCAAAATGATGAGAAACGAGGCTAACTTTTTTTTTCAAAATTTCAAAAAACTTGGGCTATAACCCATCGTGTTTGTCATTTCGTCATTTTTTTCAAATCCTCAAAAATGATGAAACACGGCGCGCTATAGTATGCCGTACGATATGGGCTATAGCCCATTATCCAAAATGATGAGAAACGAGGCTAACCTTTTTTTTCAAAATTTCAAAAAACATGGGCTATAACCCATCGTTTTTGTCATTTTGTCATTTTTTTCAAATCCTCAAAAATGATGAAAAACGGCGCGCTATAGTACGCCGTACGATATGGGCTATAGCCCATGGTCCAAAATGATGAGAAACGAGGCTAACTTTTTTTTTGAAATTTCAAAAAACATGGGCTATAACCCATCGTTTTTGTCATTTCGTCATTTTTTTCAAATCCTCAAAAATGATGAAAAACGGCGCGCTATAGTACGCCGTACGATATGGGCTATAGCCCATGGTCCAAAATGATGAGAAACGAGGCTAACTTTTTTTTTGAAATTTCAAAAAACATGGGCTATAACCCATCGTTTTTGTCATTTCGTCATTTTTTTCAAATCCTCAAAAATGATGAAAAACGGCGCGCTATAGTATGCCGTACGATATGGGCTATAGCCCATGGTCCAAAATGATGAGAAACGAGGCTAACTTTTTTTTTCAAAATTTCAAAAAACATGGGCTATAACCCATCGTTTTTGTCATTTCGTCATTTTTTTCAAATCCTCAAAAATGATGAAAAACGGCGCGCTATAGTACGCCGTACGATATGGGCTATAGCCCATGGTCCAAAATGATGAGAAACGAGGCTAACTTTTTTTTTGAAATTTCAAAAAACATGGGCTATAACCCATCGTTTTTGTCATTTCGTCATTTTTTTACAAATCCTCAAAAATGATGAAAAACGGCGCGCTATAGTACGCCGTACGATATGGGCTATAGCCCATGGTCCAAAATGATGAGAAACGAGGCTAACTTTTTTTTTGAAATTTCAAAAAACATGGGCTATAACCCATCGTTTTTGTCATTTCGTCATTTTTTTCAAATCCTCAAAAATGATGAAAAACGGCGCGCTATAGTATGCCGTACGATATGGGCTATAGCCCATGGTCCAAAATGATGAGAAACGAGGCTAACTTTTTTTTTCAAAATTTCAAAAAACATGGGCTATAACCCATCGTTTTTGTCATTTCGTCATTTTTTAAAAATCCTCAAAAATGATGAAAAACGGCGCGCTATAGTATGCCGTACGATATGGGCTATAGCCCATGGTCCAAAATGATGAGAAACGAGGCTAACTTTTTTTTTCAAAATTTCAAAAAACATGGGCTATAACCCATCGTTTTTGTTATTTCGTCATTTTTTTCAAATCCTCAAAAATGATGAAAAACGGCGCGCTATAGTATGCCGTACGATATGGGCTATAGCCCATGGTCCAAAATGATGAGAAACGAGGCTAACTTTTTTTTTCAAAATTAAAAAAAACATGGGCTATAACCCATCGTTTTTGTCATTTCGTCATTTTTTTCAAATCCTCAAAAATGATGAAAAACGGCGCGCTATAGTATGCCGTACGATATGGGCTATAGCCCATGGTCCAAAATGATGAGAAACGAGGCTAACTTTTTTTTTTCAAAATTTCAAAAAACATGGGCTATAACCCATCGTTTTTGTCATTTCGTCATTTTTTTCAAATCCTCAAAAATGATGAAAAACGGCGCGCTGTAGTACGCCGTACGATATGGGCTATAGCCCATGGTCCAAAATGATGAGAAACGAGGCTAACTTTTTTTTTTGAAATTTCAAAAAACATGGGCTATAACCCATCGTTTTTGTCATTTCGTCATTTTTTTCAAATCCTCAAAAATGATGAAAAACGGCACGCTATAGTATGCCGTACGATATGGGCTATAGCCCATGGTCCAAAATGATGAGAAACGAGGCTAACTTTTTTTTTCAAAATTTCAAAAAACATGGGCTATAAACCCATCGTTTTTGTCATTTCGTAATTTTTTTCAAATCCTCAAAAATGATGAAAAACGGCGAGCTATAGTATGCCGTACGATATGGGCTATAGCCCATGGTCCAAAATGATGAGAAACGAGGCTAACTTTTTTTTTTCAAAATTTCAGAAAACATGGGCTATAACCCATCGTTTTTGTCATTTCGTCATTTTTTTCAAATCCTCAAAAATGATGAAAAACGGCGCGCTATAGTATGCCGTACGATATGGGCTATAGCCCATGGTCCAAAATGATGAGAAACGAGGCTAACTTTTTTTTTCAAAATTTCAAAAAACATGGGCTATAACCCATCGTTTTTGTCATTTCGTCATTTTTTTCAAATCCTCAAAAATGATGAAAAACGGCGCGCTATAGTATGCCGTACGATATGGGCTATAGCCCATGGTCCAAAATGATGAGAAACGAGGCTAACTTTTTTTTTCAAAATTTAAAAAAACATGGGCTATAACCCATCGTTTTTGTCATTTCGTCATTTTTTTCAAATCCTCAAAAATGATGAAAAACGGCGCGCTATAGTACGCCGTACGATATGGGCTATAGCCCATGGTCCAAAATGATGAGAAACGAGGCTAACTTTTTTTTTTAAATTTCAAAAAACATGGGCTATAACCCATCGTTTTTGTCATTTCGTCATTTTTTTCAAATCCTCAAAAATGATGAAAAACGGCGTGCTATAGTATGCCGTACGATATGGGCTATAGCCCATGGTCCAAAATGATGAGAAACGAGGCTAACTTTTTTTTTCAAAATTTCAAAAAACATGGGCTATAACCCATCGTTTTTGTCATTTCGTCATTTTTTTCAAATCCTCAAAAATGATGAAACACGGCGCGCTATAGTATGCCGTACGATATGGGCTATAGCCCATGGTCCAAAATGATGAGAAACGAGGCTAACTTTTTTTTTCAAAATTAAAAAAAACATGGGCTATAACCCATCGTTTTTGTCATTTCGTCATTTTTTTCAAATCCTCAAAAATGATGAAAAACGGCGCGCTGTAGTACGCCGTACGATATGGGCTATAGCCCATGGTCCAAAATGATAAGAAACGAGGCTAACTTTTTTTTTTGAAATTTCAAAAAACATGGGCTATAACCCATCGTGTTTGTCATTTCGTCATTTTTTTCAAATCCTCAAAAATGATGAAACACGGCGCGCTATAGTATGCCGTACGATATGGGCTATAGCCCATGGTCCAAAATGATGAGAAACGAGGCTAACTTTTTTTTTCAAAATTTCAAAAAACATGGGCTATAACCCATCGTTTTTGTCATTTCGTCATTTTTTTCAAATCCTCAAAAATGTTGAAAAACGGCGCGCTATAGTATGCCGTACGATATGGGCTATAGCCCATGGTCCAAAATGATGAGAAACGAGGCTAACTTTTTTTTTCAAAATTTAAAAAAACATGGGCTATAACCCATCGTTTTTGTCATTTCGTCATTTTTTTCAAATCCTCAAAAATGATGAAAAACGGCGCGCTATAGTACGCCGTACGATATGGGCTATAGCCCATGGTCCAAAATGATGAGAAACGAGGCTAACTTTTTTTTTGAAATTTCAAAAAACATGGGCTATAACCCATCGTTTTTGTCATTTCGTCATTTTTTTCAAATCCTCAAAAATGATGAAAAACGGCGTGCTATAGTATGCCGTACGATATGGGCTATAGCCCATGGTCCAAAATGATGAGAAACGAGGCTAACTTTTTTTTTCAAAATTTCAAAAAACATGGGCTATAACCCATCGTTTTTGTCATTTCGTCATTTTTTTCAAATCCTCAAAAATGATGAAACACGGCGCGCTATAGTATGCCGTACGATATGGGCTATAGCCCATGGTCCAAAATGATGAGAAACGAGGCTAACTTTTTTTTTCAAAATTAAAAAAAACATGGGCTATAACCCATCGTTTTTGTCATTTCGTCATTTTTTTCAAATCCTCAAAAATGATGAAAAACGGCGCGCTATAGTACGCCGTACGATATGGGCTATAGCCCATGGTCCAAAATGATGAGAAACGAGGCTAACTTTTTTTTTTTAATTTCAAAAAACATGGGCTATAACCCATCGTTTTTGTCATTTCGTCATTTTTTTCAAATCCTCAAAAATGATGAAAAACGGCGTGCTATAGTATGCCGTAGGATATGGGCTATAGCCCATGGTCCAAAATGATGAGAAACGAGGCTAACTTTTTTTTTCAAAATTTAAAAAAACATGGGCTATAACCCATCGTTTTTGTCATTTCGTCATTTTTTTCAAATCCTCAAAAATGATGAAAAACGGCGCGCTATAGTACGCCGTACGATATGGGCTATAGCCCATGGTCCAAAATGATGAGAAACGAGGCTAACTTTTTTTTTCAAAATTTCAAAAAACATGGGCTATAACCCATCGTTTTTGTCATTTCGTCATTTTTTTCAAATCCTCAAAAATGATGAAACACGGCGCGCTATAGTATGCCGTACGATATGGGCTATAGCCCATGGTCCAAAATGATGAGAAACGAGGCTAACTTTTTTTTTCAAAATTTCAAAAAACTTGGGCTATAACCCATCGTGTTTGTCATTTCGTCATTTTTTTCAAATCCTCAAAAATGATGAAAAACGGCGCGCTATAGTATGCCGTACGATATGGGCTATAGCCCATGGTCCAAAATGATGAGAAACGAGGCTAATTTTTTTTTCAAAATTAAAAAAAACATGGGCTATAACCCATCGTTTTTGTCATTTCGTCATTTTTTTCAAATCCTCAAAAATGATGAAAAACGGCGCGCTATAGTATGCCGTACGATATGGGCTATAGCCCATGGTCCAAAATGATGAGAAACGAGGCTAACTTTTTTTTTCAAAATTAAAAAAAACATGGGCTATAACCCATCGTTTTTGTCATTTCGTCATTTTTTTCAAATCCTCAAAAATGATGAAAAACGGCGCGCTGTAGTACGCCGTACGATATGGGCTATAGCCCATGGTCCAAAATGATGAGAAACGAGGCTAACTTTTTTTTTCAAAATTAAAAAAAACATGGGCTATAACCCATCGTTTTTGTCATTTCGTCATTTTTTTCAAATCCTCAAAAATGATGAAAAACGGCGCGCTATAGTACGCCGTACGATATGGGCTATAGCCCATGGTCCAAAATGATGAGAAACGAGGCTAACTTTTTTTTTGAAATTTCAAAAAACATGGGCTATAACCCATCGTTTTTGTCATTTCGTCATTTTTTTCAAATCCTCAAAAATGATGAAAAACGGCGTGCTATAGTATGCCGTACGATATGGGCTATAGCCCATGGTCCAAAATGATGAGAAACGAGGCTAACTTTTTTTTTCAAAATTTAAAAAAACATGGGCTATAACCCATCGTTTTTGTCATTTCGTCATTTTTTTCAAATCCTCAAAAATGATGAAAAACGGCGCGCTATAGTATGCCGTACGATATGGGCTATAGCCCATGGTCCAAAATGATGAGAAACGAGGCTAACTTTTTTTTTCAAAATTTCAAAAAACATGGGCTATAACCCATCGTTTTTGTTATTTCGTCATTTTTTTCAAATCCTCAAAAATGATGAAAAACGGCGCGCTATAGTATGCCGTACGATATGGGCTATAGCCCATGGTCCAAAATGATGAGAAACGAGGCTAACTTTTTTTTTCAAAATTTCAAAAAACTTGGGCTATAACCCATCGTGTTTGTCATTTCGTCATTTTTTTCAAATCCTCAAAAATGATGAAACACGGCGCGCTATAGTATGCCGTACGATATGGGCTATAGCCCATGGTCCAAAATGATGAGAAACGAGGCTAACTTTTTTTTTCAAAATTTCAAAAAACATGGGCTATAACCCATCGTTTTTGTCATTTCGTCATTTTTTTCAAATCCTCAAAAATGATGAAAAACGGCGCGCTATAGTATGCCGTACGATATGGGCTATAGCCCATTATCCAAAATGATGAGAAACGAGGCTAACCTTTTTTTTCAAAATTTCAAAAAACATGGGCTATAACCCATCGTTTTTGTCATTTTGTCATTTTTTTCAAATCCTCAAAAATGATGAAAAACGGCGCGCTATAGTACGCCGTACGATATGGGCTATAGCCCATGGTCCAAAATGATGAGAAACGAGGCTAACTTTTTTTTTGAAATTTCAAAAAACATGGGCTATAACCCATCGTTTTTGTCATTTCGTCATTTTTTTCAAATCCTCAAAAATGATGAAAAACGGCGCGCTATAGTACGCCGTACGATATGGGCTATAGCCCATGGTCCAAAATGATGAGAAACGAGGCTAACTTTTTTTTTGAAATTTCAAAAAACATGGGCTATAACCCATCGTTTTTGTCATTTCGTCATTTTTTTCAAATCCTCAAAAATGATGAAAAACGGCGCGCTATAGTATGCCGTACGATATGGGCTATAGCCCATGGTCCAAAATGATGAGAAACGAGGCTAACTTTTTTTTTCAAAATTTCAAAAAACTTGGGCTATAACCCATCGTGTTTGTCATTTCGTCATTTTTTTCAAATCCTCAAAAATGATGAAACACGGCGCGCTATAGTATGCCGTACGATATGGGCTATAGCCCATGGTCCAAAATGATGAGAAACGAGGCTAACTTTTTTTTTCAAAATTTCAAAAAACATGGGCTATAACCCATCGTTTTTGTTATTTCGTCATTTTTTTCAAATCCTCAAAAATGATGAAAAACGGCGCGCTATAGTATGCCGTACGATATGGGCTATAGCCCATGGTCCAAAATGATGAGAAACGAGGCTAACTTTTTTTTTCAAAATTTCAAAAAACATGGGCTATAACCCATCGTTTTTGTTATTTCGTCATTTTTTTCAAATCCTCAAAAATGATGAAAAACGGCGCGCTATAGTATGCCGTACGATATGGGCTATAGCCCATGGTCCAAAATGATGAGAAACGAGGCTAACTTTTTTTTTCAAAATTTCAAAAAACTTGGGCTATAACCCATCGTGTTTGTCATTTCGTCATTTTTTTCAAATCCTCAAAAATGATGAAACACGGCGCGCTATAGTATGCCGTACGATATGGGCTATAGCCCATGGTCCAAAATGATGAGAAACGAGGCTAACTTTTTTTTTCAAAATTTCAAAAAACATGGGCTATAACCCATCGTTTTTGTCATTTCGTCATTTTTTTCAAATCCTCAAAAATGATGAAAAACGGCGCGCTATAGTATGCCGTACGATATGGGCTATAGCCCATTATCCAAAATGATGAGAAACGAGGCTAACCTTTTTTTTCAAAATTTCAAAAAACATGGGCTATAACCCATCGTTTTTGTCATTTTGTCATTTTTTTCAAATCCTCAAAAATGATGAAAAACGGCGCGCTATAGTACGCCGTACGATATGGGCTATAGCCCATGGTCCAAAATGATGAGAAACGAGGCTAACTTTTTTTTTGAAATTTCAAAAAACATGGGCTATAACCCATCGTTTTTGTCATTTCGTCATTTTTTTCAAATCCTCAAAAATGATGAAAAACGGCGCGCTATAGTACGCCGTACGATATGGGCTATAGCCCATGGTCCAAAATGATGAGAAACGAGGCTAACTTTTTTTTTGAAATTTCAAAAAACATGGGCTATAACCCATCGTTTTTGTCATTTCGTCTTTTTTTTCAAATCCTCAAAAATTATGAAAAACGGCGCGCTATAGTATGCCGTACGATATGGGCTATAGCCCATGGTCCAAAATGATGAGAAACGAGGCTAACTTTTTTTTTCAAAATTTCAAAAAACTTGGGCTATAACCCATCGTGTTTGTCATTTCGTCATTTTTTTCAAATCCTCAAAAATGATGAAACACGGCGCGCTATAGTATGCCGTACGATATGGGCTATAGCCCATGGTCCAAAATGATGAGAAACGAGGCTAACTTTTTTTTTCAAAATTTCAAAAAACATGGGCTATAACCCATCGTTTTTGTCATTTCGTCATTTTTTTCAAATCCTCAAAAATGATGAAAAACGGCGCGCTGTAGTACGCCGTACGATATGGGCTATAGCCCATGGTCCAAAATGATGAGAAACGAGGCTAACTTTTTTTTTTGAAATTTCAAAAAACATGGGCTATAACCCATCGTTTTTGTCATTTCGTCATTTTTTTCAAATCCTCAAAAATGATGAAAAACGGCGCGCTATAGTACGCCGTACGATATGGGCTATAGCCCATGGTCCAAAATGATGAGAAACGAGGCTAACTTTTTTTTTTAAATTTCAAAAAACATGGGCTATAACCCATCGTTTTTGTCATTTCGTCATTTTTTTCAAATCCTCAAAAATGATGAAAAACGGCGCGCTATAGTATGCCGTACGATATGGGCTATAGCCCATGGTCCAAAATGATGAGAAACGAGGCTAACTTTTTTTTCCAAAATTTCAAAAAACATGGGCTATAACCCATCGTTTTTGTCATTTCGTCATTTTTTTAAAATCCTCAAAAATGATGAAAAACGGCGCGCTATAGTATGCCGTACGATATGGGCTATAGCCCATGGTCCAAAATGATGAGAAACGAGGCTAACTTTTTTTTTCAAAATTTCAAAAAACATGGGCTATAACCCATCGTTTTTGTTATTTCGTCATTTTTTTCAAATCCTCAAAAATGATGAAAAACGGCGCGCTATAGTATGCCGTACGATATGGGCTATAGCCCATGGTCCAAAATGATGAGAAACGAGGCTAACTTTTTTTTTCAAATTTTCAAAAAACATGGGCTATAACCCATCGTTTTTGTCATTTCGTCATTTTTTTCAAATCCTCAAAAATGATGAAAAACGGCGCGCTATAGTATGCCGTACGATATGGGCTATAGCCCATTATCCAAAATGATGAGAAACGAGGCTAACCTTTTTTTTCAAAATTTCAAAAAACATGGGCTATAACCCATCGTTTTTGTCATTTCGTCATTTTTTTCAAATCCTCAAAAATGATGAAAAACGGCGCGCTGTAGTACGCCGTACGATATGGGCTATAGCCCATGGTCCAAAATGATGAGAAACGAGGCTAATTTTTTTTTCAAAATTAAAAAAAACATGGGCTATAACCCATCGTTTTTGTCATTTCGTCATTTTTTTCAAATCCTCAAAAATGATGAAAAACGGCGCGCTATAGTATGCCGTACGATATGGGCTATAGCCCATGGTCCAAAATGATGAGAAACGAGGCTAACTTTTTTTTTCAAAATTAAAAAAAACATGGGCTATAACCCATCGTTTTTGTCATTTCGTCATTTTTTTCAAATCCTCAAAAATGATGAAAAACGGCGCGCTGTAGTACGCCGTACGATATGGGCTATAGCCCATGGTCCAAAATGATGAGAAACGAGGCTAACTTTTTTTTTCAAAATTAAAAAAAACATGGGCTATAACCCATCGTTTTTGTCATTTCGTCATTTTTTTCAAATCCTCAAAAATGATGAAAAACGGCGCGCTATAGTACGCCGTACGATATGGGCTATAGCCCATGGTCCAAAATGATGAGAAACGAGGCTAACTTTTTTTTTGAAATTTCAAAAAACATGGGCTATAACCCATCGTTTTTGTCATTTCGTCATTTTTTTCAAATCCTCAAAAATGATGAAAAACGGCGTGCTATAGTATGCCGTACGATATGGGCTATAGCCCATGGTCCAAAATGATGAGAAACGAGGCTAACTTTTTTTTTCAAAATAAAAAAAAACATGGGCTATAACCCATCGTTTTTGTCATTTCGTCATTTTTTTCAAATCCTCAAAAATGATGAAAAACGGCGCGCTATAGTATGCCGTACGATATGGGCTATAGCCCATGGTCCAAAATGATGAGAAACGAGGCTAACTTTTTTTTTCAAAATTTCAAAAAACATGGGCTATAACCCATCGTTTTTGTTATTTCGTCATTTTTTTCAAATCCTCAAAAATGATGAAAAACGGCGCGCTATAGTATGCCGTACGATATGGGCTATAGCCCATGGTCCAAAATGATGAGAAACGAGGCTAACTTTTTTTTTCAAAATTTCAAAAAACTTGGGCTATAACCCATCGTGTTTGTCATTTCGTCATTTTTTTCAAATCCTCAAAAATGATGAAACACGGCGCGCTATAGTATGCCGTACGATATGGGCTATAGCCCATGGTCCAAAATGATGAGAAACGAGGCTAACTTTTTTTTTCAAAATTTCAAAAAACATGGGCTATAACCCATCGTTTTTGTCATTTCGTCATTTTTTTCAAATCCTCAAAAATGATGAAAAACGGCGCGCTATAGTATGCCGTACGATATGGGCTATAGCCCATTATCCAAAATGATGAGAAACGAGGCTAACCTTTTTTTTCAAAATTTCAAAAAACATGGGCTATAACCCATCGTTTTTGTCATTTTGTCATTTTTTTCAAATCCTCAAAAATGATGAAAAACGGCGCGCTATAGTACGCCGTACGATATGGGCTATAGCCCATGGTCCAAAATGATGAGAAACGAGGCTAACTTTTTTTTTCAAAATTTCAAAAAACATGGGCTATAACCCATCGTTTTTGTTATTTCGTCATTTTTTTCAAATCCTCAAAAATGATGAAAAACGGCGCGCTATAGTATGCCGTACGATATGGGCTATAGCCCATGGTCCAAAATGATGAGAAACGAGGCTAACTTTTTTTTTCAAAATTTCAAAAAACTTGGGCTATAACCCATCGTGTTTGTCATTTCGTCATTTTTTTCAAATCCTCAAAAATGATGAAACACGGCGCGCTATAGTATGCCGTACGATATGGGCTATAGCCCATGGTCCAAAATGATGAGAAACGAGGCTAACTTTTTTTTTGAAATTTCAAAAAACATGGGCTATAACCCATCGTTTTTGTCATTTCGTCTTTTTTTTCAAATCCTCAAAAATTATGAAAAACGGTGCGCTATAGTATGCCGTACGATATGGGCTATAGCCCATGGTCCAAAATGATGAGAAACGAGGCTAACTTTTTTTTTCAAAATTTCAAAAAACTTGGGCTATAACCCATCGTTTTTGTCATTTCGTCATTTTTTTCAAATCCTCAAAAATGATGAAAAACGGCGCGCTGTAGTACGCCGTACGATATGGGCTATAGCCCATGGTCCAAAATGATGAGAAACGAGGCTAACTTTTTTTTTTGAAATTTCAAAAAACATGGGCTATAACCCATCGTTTTTGTCATTTCGTCATTTTTTTCAAATCCTCAAAAATGATGAAAAACGGCGCGCTATAGTACGCCGTACGATATGGGCTATAGCCCATGGTCCAAAATGATGAGAAACGAGGCTAACTTTTTTTTTTTAATTTCAAAAAACATGGGCTATAACCCATCGTTTTTGTCATTTCGTCATTTTTTTCAAATCCTCAAAAATGATGAAAAACGGCGCGCTATAGTATGCCGTACGATATGGGCTATAGCCCATGGTCCAAAATGATGAGAAACGAGGCTAACTTTTTTTTCCAAAATTTCAAAAAACATGGGCTATAACCCATCGTTTTTGTCATTTCGTCATTTTTTTAAAATCCTCAAAAATGATGAAAAACGGCGCGCTATAGTATGCCGTACGATATGGGCTATAGCCCATGGTCCAAAATGATGAGAAACGAGGCTAACTTTTTTTTTCAAAATTTCAAAAAACATGGGCTATAACCCATCGTTTTTGTCATTTCGTCATTTTTTTCAAATCCTCAAAAATGATGAAAAACGGCGCGCTATAGTATGCCGTACGATATGGGCTATAGCCCATTATCCAAAATGATGAGAAACGAGGCTAACTTTTTTTTTCAAAATTTCAAAAAACATGGGCTATAACCCATCGTTTTTGTCATTTTGTCATTTTTTTCAAATCCTCAAAAATGATGAAAAACGGCGCGCTATAGTACGCCGTACGATATGGGCTATAGCCCATGGTCCAAAATGATGAGAAACGAGGCTAACCTTTTTTTTGAAATTTAAAAAAACATGGGCTATAACCACGGCCGGCGTCACGGGGGTGCCTGGGGGTGCAAAGCACCCTCAGTTGCAAAATGTGCACCCTCAGTTTATGTTCTATGTAAAGTTATGACAATATCAAAAATAACAAAATTATATTCAGAATATTATAATTGTCATAGAGATAACAATAACAGTATCAAAACACTCCGTTTTACCCAGTAATATTATATAGCCACATCCAGCCTATCAATTGCTCGTTGTCGTTGCAGCGCAGCTCCAGTCTAATTCCCCAATTTACAATTACCTGCCTGCGCAGGCAGTAGCCTGTTATTCAGCAGTGGCACCGTGACCACGGACAGTTTAGTGATTTTAATTTTCACCCTTTCACCTCGTCCTGACTCCTGTTGTGTTTTGTTGTGGAAAGTAAAAGCGTGCGAAACAAATTAAAACAAAGTGATTCAAAGACCGAAGATCTGCCCTCTCCTGGCTCTAGCTGTGGAAGAACTCCACCTCGGTAAGCCTAAACTAAGCTTGCCATCACACCACACACCCACCGCCGGTTGATTTGGGGACAGAGAAGCCAGGAGCTACAATCCTACCCAACTCGAATATTTTTCAATAAAACAGCTAATTTAGCATTAGCTGGTTTGGGAGGCTGGTGCTGCCTTTTGCTTTCCATGTCGGACATTTCCTAATTATTGGTAGGCTGCAATCTACGACTGGTTCAGTTGGAATTTAGCTGGCATATTTTGTTCTGCTGGTTTTATTTGTCATGTCTGTCTGAAACAGGCTATTTTAGGCTATGCTATAGGCTTAATTCTTTTTCACTATTCTATTTTTTGTATCATTGTAGCAGTAGCAACAGAATGGTGAACTTGGTGAAGGAATGGCTGTCTTTTTGAACGAGCGAGATGTTTGCGCCTCGATCTCTCTCTCTCTCTCTCTCTCTCTCTCTCTCTCTCTCTCTCCCCCCCCCCCCCCCCCCCACTAGCTGCTGAGCTGCGCGAGTCAGCGCCACCATGGCCACATTGACAGATGTATAATCTTGAACTTATGTTGGTTTAGAAAATGTTGTCCTGGGTCCTGGCTCACTGGCTGGGCTGCAGTTCAGGCGATCCGTTTATTACAGTGCCGGCCCTAGCAATTTGGTGCCCTAGGCAGGATTTTTGGTGTCCCCCGGGGTGGGGGGCCAATTTGGTGCCCTAGGCAGGATTTTTGGTGTCCCCCGGGGTGGGGGGCACCGAACACATGAACTGACATGGGGGATGTCAGTTCAGTCAGAGGGTGTGTTGTGATGCCCCAAACTTAGATTTGTCAAAACTTAAAATTTTGAAGGAGCTTTTTCAATTAATGATATAAAAATATGTATATATGAGTTAAAAAAAGAATGCATGGTTGGTCATGGCACCTAGGCAACTGCCTGTTCTGCCTATTCTTGCACAGTGCTTTATGCTTTAGAAAATGTGTCCGACCTGGCTGTGGCTGCAGTTCAGACAATTTATTTTTATTGATTGATTGAATACTTTATAACAGATTGCATGCAGTAGCATGCATGTAGGCTACACTTAATTCAATAAATGCTGCTGCGGCTGCAGTAGAAACAGACGGAAACTCAGGTTTTTGATTGATTGATTGAATACTGTATAAAGAGTTTGCAGATTGTAGCTATACCACACTTAAATTAAATAAATGCTGCCTATTTAACAGCAGTAAATATTTCAGCATTCAGCTATGCATTGTTAAATCATTCAACATGGCAACAGGCTGATACAAGTTTTACTAAATGTGCAGTGCAGGGCTGCGGTCACAGACAAGCCATTCTTATTCTGTAACAACCGTCCTACACTTCTCCAAACCCCTACAGTCCACAGCGCCTTCTGGAGGCACTTGTACAGTTATCACCCCGTTTGATTTAACAACGCTATAGTTGTATGTTGAAATAAAATAACACTATTTCCTGTGCACCCTAAGAATTTTCATCTGCACCCTTAGTCATTTCATCCTGCAGCCGGCCCTGGCTATAACCCATCGTTTTTGTCATTTCGTCATTTTTTTCAAATCCTCAAAAATGATGAAAAACGGCGCGCTATAGTACGATATGGGCTATAGCCCATGGTCCAAAATGATGAGAAACGAGGCTAACTTTTTTTTTGAAATTTAAAAAAACATGGGCTATAACCCATCGTTTTTGTCATTTCGTCATTTTTTTCAAATCCTCAAAAATGATGAAAAACGGCGTGCTATAGTATGCCGTACGATATGGGCTATAGCCCATGGTCCAAAATGAGAAACGAGGCTAACTTTTTTTTTCAAAATTTCAAAAAACATGGGCTATAACCCATCGTTTTTGTCATTTCGTCATTTTTTTAAAATCCTCAAAAATGATGAAAAACGGCGCGCTATAGTATGCCGTACGATATGGGCTATAGCCCATGGTCCAAAATGATGAGAAACGAGGCTAACTTTTTTTTTCAAAATTTCAAAAAACATGGGCTATAACCCATCGTTTTTGTTATTTCGTCATTTTTTTCAAATCCTCAAAAATGATGAAAAACGGCGCGCTATAGTATGCCGTACGATATGGGCTATAGCCCATGGTCCAAAATGATGAGAAACGAGGCTAACTTTTTTTTTCAAAATTTCAAAAAACTTGGGCTATAACCCATCGTGTTTGTCATTTCGTCATTTTTTTCAAATCCTCAAAAATGATGAAACACGGCGCGCTATAGTATGCCGTACGATATGGGCTATAGCCCATTATCCAAAATGATGAGAAACGAGGCTAACTTTTTTTTTCAAAATTTCAAAAAACATGGGCTATAACCCATCGTTTTTGTCATTTCGTCATTTTTTTCAAATCCTCAAAAATGATGAAAAACGGCGCGCTATAGTATGCCGTACGATATGGGCTATAGCCCATGGTCCAAAATGATGAGAAACGAGGCTAACTTTTTTTTTCAAAATTTCAAAAAACATGGGCTATAACCCATCGTTTTTGTCATTTCGTCATTTTTTTCAAATCCTCAAAAATGATGAAAAACGGCGCGCTATAGTATGCCGTACGATATGGGCTATAGCCCATTATCCAAAATGATGAGAAACGAGGCTAACTTTTTTTTTCAAAATTTCAAAAAACATGGGCTATAACCCATCGTTTTTGTCATTTCGTCATTTTTTTAAAATCCTCAAAAATGATGAAAAACGGCGTGCTATAGTATGCCGTACGATATGGGCTATAGCCCATGGTCCAAAATGAGAAACGAGGCTAACTTTTTTTTTCAAAATTTCAAAAAACATGGGCTATAACCCATCGTTTTTGTCATTTCGTCATTTTTTTAAAATCCTCAAAAATGATGAAAAACGGCGCGCTATAGTATGCCGTACGATATGGGCTATAGCCCATGGTCCAAAATGATGAGAAACGAGGCTAACTTTTTTTTTCAAAATTTCAAAAAACATGGGCTATAACCCATCGTTTTTGTTATTTCGTCATTTTTTTCAAATCCTCAAAAATGATGAAAAACGGCGCGCTATAGTATGCCGTACGATATGGGCTATAGCCCATGGTCCAAAATGATGAGAAACGAGGCTAACTTTTTTTTTCAAAATTTCAAAAAACTTGGGCTATAACCCATCGTGTTTGTCATTTCGTCATTTTTTTCAAATCCTCAAAAATGATGAAACACGGCGCGCTATAGTATGCCGTACGATATGGGCTATAGCCCATTATCCAAAATGATGAGAAACGAGGCTAACTTTTTTTTTCAAAATTTCAAAAAACATGGGCTATAACCCATCGTTTTTGTCATTTCGTCATTTTTTTCAAATCCTCAAAAATGATGAAAAACGGCGCGCTATAGTATGCCGTACGATATGGGCTATAGCCCATGGTCCAAAATGATGAGAAACGAGGCTAACTTTTTTTTTCAAAATTTCAAAAAACATGGGCTATAACCCATCGTTTTTGTCATTTCGTCATTTTTTTCAAATCCTCAAAAATGATGAAAAACGGCGCGCTATAGTATGCCGTACGATATGGGCTATAGCCCATTATCCAAAATGATGAGAAACGAGGCTAACTTTTTTTTTCAAAATTTCAAAAAACATGGGCTATAACCCATCGTTTTTGTCATTTTGTCATTTTTTTCAAATCCTCAAAAATGATGAAAAACGGCGCGCTATAGTACGCCGTACGATATGGGCTATAGCCCATGGTCCAAAATGATGAGAAACGAGGCTAACCTTTTTTTTGAAATTTAAAAAAACATGGGCTATAACCACGGCCGGCGTCACGGGGGTGCCTGGGGGTGCAAAGCACCCTCAGTTGCAAAATGTGCACCCTCAGTTTATGTTCTATGTAAAGTTATGACAATATCAAAAATAACAAAATTATATTCAGAATATTATAATTGTCATAGAGATAACAATAACAGTATCAAAACACTCCGTTTTACCCAGTAATATTATATAGCCACATCCAGCCTATCAATTGCTCGTTGTCGTTGCAGCGCAGCTCCAGTCTAATTCCCCAATTTACAATTACCTGCCTGCGCAGGCAGTAGCCTGTTATTCAGCAGTGGCACCGTGACCACGGACAGTTTAGTGATTTTAATTTTCACCCTTTCACCTCGTCCTGACTCCTGTTGTGTTTTGTTGTGGAAAGTAAAAGCGTGCGAAACAAATTAAAACAAAGTGATTCAAAGACCGAAGATCTGCCCTCTCCTGGCTCTAGCTGTGGAAGAACTCCACCTCGGTAAGCCTAAACTAAGCTTGCCATCACACCACACACCCACCGCCGGTTGATTTGGGGACAGAGAAGCCAGGAGCTACAATCCTACCCAACTCGAATATTTTTCAATAAAACAGCTAATTTAGCATTAGCTGGTTTGGGAGGCTGGTGCTGCCTTTTGCTTTCCATGTCGGACATTTCCTAATTATTGGTAGGCTGCAATCTACGACTGGTTCAGTTGGAATTTAGCTGGCATATTTTGTTCTGCTGGTTTTATTTGTCATGTCTGTCTGAAACAGGCTATTTTAGGCTATGCTATAGGCTTAATTCTTTTTCACTATTCTATTTTTTGTATCATTGTAGCAGTAGCAACAGAATGGTGAACTTGGTGAAGGAATGGCTGTCTTTTTGAACGAGCGAGATGTTTGCGCCTCGATCTCTCTCTCTCTCTCTCTCTCTCTCTCTCTCTCTCTCTCTCCCCCCCCCCCCCCCCCCACTAGCTGCTGAGCTGCGCGAGTCAGCGCCACCATGGCCACATTGACAGATGTATAATCTTGAACTTATGTTGGTTTAGAAAATGTTGTCCTGGGTCCTGGCTCACTGGCTGGGCTGCAGTTCAGGCGATCCGTTTATTACAGTGCCGGCCCTAGCAATTTGGTGCCCTAGGCAGGATTTTTGGTGTCCCCCGGGGTGGGGGGCCAATTTGGTGCCCTAGGCAGGATTTTTGGTGTCCCCCGGGGTGGGGGGCACCGAACACATGAACTGACATGGGGGATGTCAGTTCAGTCAGAGGGTGTGTTGTGATGCCCCAAACTTAGATTTGTCAAAACTTAAAATTTTGAAGGAGCTTTTTCAATTAATGATATAAAAATATGTATATATGAGTTAAAAAAAGAATGCATGGTTGGTCATGGCACCTAGGCAACTGCCTGTTCTGCCTATTCTTGCACAGTGCTTTATGCTTTAGAAAATGTGTCCGACCTGGCTGTGGCTGCAGTTCAGACAATTTATTTTTATTGATTGATTGAATACTTTATAACAGATTGCATGCAGTAGCATGCATGTAGGCTACACTTAATTCAATAAATGCTGCTGCGGCTGCAGTAGAAACAGACGGAAACTCAGGTTTTTGATTGATTGATTGAATACTGTATAAAGAGTTTGCAGATTGTAGCTATACCACACTTAAATTAAATAAATGCTGCCTATTTAACAGCAGTAAATATTTCAGCATTCAGCTATGCATTGTTAAATCATTCAACATGGCAACAGGCTGATACAAGTTTTACTAAATGTGCAGTGCAGGGCTGCGGTCACAGACAAGCCATTCTTATTCTGTAACAACCGTCCTACACTTCTCCAAACCCCTACAGTCCACAGCGCCTTCTGGAGGCACTTGTACAGTTATCACCCCGTTTGATTTAACAACGCTATAGTTGTATGTTGAAATAAAATAACACTATTTCCTGTGCACCCTAAGAATTTTCATCTGCACCCTTAGTCATTTCATCCTGCAGCCGGCCCTGGCTATAACCCATCGTTTTTGTCATTTCGTCATTTTTTTCAAATCCTCAAAAATGATGAAAAACGGCGCGCTATAGTACGATATGGGCTATAGCCCATGGTCCAAAATGATGAGAAACGAGGCTAACTTTTTTTTTGAAATTTAAAAAAACATGGGCTATAACCCATCGTTTTTGTCATTTCGTCATTTTTTTCAAATCCTCAAAAATGATGAAAAACGGCGTGCTATAGTATGCCGTACGATATGGGCTATAGCCCATGGTCCAAAATGAGAAACGAGGCTAACTTTTTTTTTCAAAATTTCAAAAAACATGGGCTATAACCCATCGTTTTTGTCATTTCGTCATTTTTTTAAAATCCTCAAAAATGATGAAAAACGGCGCGCTATAGTATGCCGTACGATATGGGCTATAGCCCATGGTCCAAAATGATGAGAAACGAGGCTAACTTTTTTTTTCAAAATTTCAAAAAACATGGGCTATAACCCATCGTTTTTGTTATTTCGTCATTTTTTTCAAATCCTCAAAAATGATGAAAAACGGCGCGCTATAGTATGCCGTACGATATGGGCTATAGCCCATGGTCCAAAATGATGAGAAACGAGGCTAACTTTTTTTTTCAAAATTTCAAAAAACTTGGGATATAACCCATCGTGTTTGTCATTTCGTCATTTTTTTCAAATCCTCAAAAATGATGAAACACGGCGCGCTATAGTATGCCGTACGATATGGGCTATAGCCCATTATCCAAAATGATGAGAAACGAGGCTAACTTTTTTTTTCAAAATTTCAAAAAACATGGGCTATAACCCATCGTTTTTGTCATTTCGTCATTTTTTTCAAATCCTCAAAAATGATGAAAAACGGCGCGCTATAGTATGCCGTACGATATGGGCTATAGCCCATTATCCAAAATGATGAGAAACGAGGCTAACTTTTTTTTTCAAAATTTCAAAAAACATGGGCTATAACCCATCGTTTTTGTCATTTTGTCATTTTTTTCAAATCCTCAAAAATGATGAAAAACGGCGCGCTATAGTACGCCGTACGATATGGGCTATAGCCCATGGTCCAAAATGATGAGAAACGAGGCTAACTTTTTTTTTGAAATTTCAAAAAACATGGGCTATAACCCATCGTTTTTGTCATTTCGTCATTTTTTTCAAATCCTCAAAAATGATGAAAAACGGCGCGCTATAGTACGCCGTACGATATGGGCTATAGCCCATGGTCCAAAATGATGAGAAACGAGGCTAACTTTTTTTTTTGAAATTTCAAAAAACATGGGCTATAACCCATCGTTTTTGTCATTTCGTCATTTTTTTCAAATCCTCAAAAATGATGAAAAACGGCGCGCTATAGTATGCCGTACGATATGGGCTATAGCCCATGGTCCAAAATGATGAGAAACGAGGCTAACTTTTTTTTTCAAAATTTCTAAAAACTTGGGCTATAACCCATCGTGTTTGTCATTTTGTCATTTTTTTCAAATCCTCAAAAATGATGAAAAACGGCGCGCTATAGTACGCCGTACGATATGGGCTATAGCCCATGGTCCAAAATGATGAGAAACGAGGCTAACTTTTTTTTTGAAATTTCAAAAAACATGGGCTATAACCCATCGTTTTTGTCATTTCGTCATTTTTTTCAAATCCTCAAAAATGATGAAAAACGGCGCGCTATAGTATGCCGTACGATATGGGCTATAGCCCACTATCCAAAATGATGAGAAACGAGGCTAACTTTTTTTTTGAAATTTCAAAAAACATGGGCTATAACCCATCGTTTTTGTCATTTCGTCATTTTTTTCAAATCCTCAAAAATGATGAAAAACGGCGCGCTATAGTACGCCGTACGATATGGGCTATAGCCCATGGTCCAAAATGATGAGAAACGAGGCTAACTTTTTTTTTTGAAATTTCAAAAAACATGGGCTATAACCCATCGTTTTTGTCATTTCGTCATTTTTTTCAAATCCTCAAAAATGATGAAAAACGGCGCGCTATAGTATGCCGTACGATATGGGCTATAGCCCATGGTCCAAAATGATGAGAAACGAGGCTAACTTTTTTTTTCAAAATTTCTAAAAACTTGGGCTATAACCCATCGTGTTTGTCATTTCGTCATTTTTTTCAAATCCTCAAAAATTATGAAACACGGCGCGCTATAGTATGCCGTACGATATGGGCTATAGCCCATTATCCAAAATGATGAGAAACGAGGCTAACTTTTTTTTTCAAAATTTAAAAAAACATGGGCTATAACCCATCGTTTTTGTCATTTCGTCATTTTTTTCAAATCCTCAAAAATGATGAAAAACGGCGCGCTATAGTACGCCGTACGATATGGGCTATAGCCCATGGTCCAAAATGATGAGAAACGAGGCTAACTTTTTTTTTCAAAATTTCAAAAAACATGGGCTATAACCCATCGTTTTTGTCATTTCGTCATTTTTTTAAAATCCTCAAAAATGATGAAAAACGGCGCGCTATAGTATGCCGTACGATATGGGCTATAGCCCATGGTCCAAAATGATGAGAAACGAGGCTAACTTTTTTTTCCAAAATTTCAAAAAACATGGGCTATAACCCATCGTTTTTGTTATTTCGTCATTTTTTTCAAATCCTCAAAAATGATGAAAAACGGCGCGCTATAGTATGCCGTACGATATGGGCTATAGCCCATGGTCCAAAATGATGAGAAACGAGGCTAACTTTTTTTTTCAAAATTTCAAAAAACTTGGGCTATAACCCATCGTGTTTGTCATTTCGTCATTTTTTTCAAATCCTCAAAAATGATGAAACACGGCGCGCTATAGTATGTCGTACGATATGGGCTATAGCCCATTATCCAAAATGATGAGAAACGAGGCTAACTTTTTTTTTCAAAATTTCAAAAAACATGGGCTATAACCCATCGTTTTTGTCATTTCGTCATTTTTTTCAAATCCTCAAAAATGATGAAAAACGGCGCGCTATAGTATGCCGTGCGATATGGGCTATAGCCCATTATCCAAAATGATGAGAAACGAGGCTAACTTTTTTTTTCAAAATTTCAAAAAACATGGGCTATAACCCATCGTTTTTGTCATTTTGTCATTTTTTTCAAATCCTCAAAAATGATGAAAAACGGCGCGCTATAGTACGCCGTACGATATGGGCTATAGCCCATGGTCCAAAATGATGAGAAACGAGGCTAACTTTTTTTTTGAAATTTCAAAAAACATGGGCTATAACCCATCGTTTTTGTCATTTCGTCATTTTTTTCAAATCCTCAAAAATGATGAAAAACGGCGCGCTATAGTACGCCGTACGATATGGGCTATAGCCCATGGTCCAAAATGATGAGAAACGAGGCTAACTTTTTTTTTTGAAATTTCAAAAAACATGGGCTATAACCCATCGTTTTTGTCATTTCGTCATTTTTTTCAAATCCTCAAAAATGATGAAAAACGGCGCGCTATAGTATGCCGTACGATATGGGCTATAGCCCATGGTCCAAAATGATGAGAAACGAGGCTAACTTTTTTTTTCAAAATTTCTAAAAACTTGGGCTATAACCCATCGTGTTTGTCATTTCGTCATTTTTTTCAAATCCTCAAAAATGATGAAACACGGCGCGCTATAGTATGCCGTACGATATGGGCTATAGCCCATTATCCAAAATGATGAGAAACGAGGCTAACTTTTTTTTTCAAAATTTCAAAAAACATGGGCTATAACCCATCGTTTTTGTCATTTTGTCATTTTTTCAAATCCTCAAAAATGATGAAAAACGGCGCGCTATATTACGCCGTACGATATGGGCTATAGCCCATGGTCCAAAATGATGAGAAACGAGGCTAACTTTTTTTTTGAAATTTCAAAAAACATGGGCTATAACCCATCGTTTTTGTCATTTCGTCATTTTTTTCAAATCCTCAAAAATGATGAAAAACGGCGCGCTATAGTATGCCGTACGATATGGGCTATAGCCCATGGTCCAAAATGATGAGAAACGAGGCTAACTTTTTTTTTCAAAATTTCAAAAAACATGGGCTATAACCCATCGTTTTTGTCATTTCGTCATTTTTTTAAAATCCTCAAAAATGATGAAAAACGGCGCGCTATAGTATGCCGTACGATATGGGCTATAGCCCATGGTCCAAAATGATGAGAAACGAGGCTAACTTTTTTTTTCAAAATTTCAAAAAACATGGGCTATAACCCATCGTTTTTGTTATTTCGTCATTTTTTTCAAATCCTCAAAAATGATGAAAAACGGCGCGCTATAGTATGCCGTACGATATGGGCTATAGCCCATGGTCCAAAATGATGAGAAACGAGGCTAACTTTTTTTTTCAAAATTAAAAAAAACATGGGCTATAACCCATCGTTTTTGTCATTTCGTCATTTTTTTCAAATCCTCAAAAATGATGAAAAACGGCGCGCTGTAGTACGCCGTACGATATGGGCTATAGCCCATGGTCCAAAATGATGAGAAACGAGGCTAACTTTTTTTTTTGAAATTTCAAAAAACATGGGCTATAACCCATCGTTTTTGTCATTTCGTCATTTTTTTCAAATCCTCAAAAATGATGAAAAACGGCACGCTATAGTATGCCGTACGATATGGGCTATAGCCCATGGTCCAAAATGATGAGAAACGAGGCTAACTTTTTTTTTCAAAATTTCAAAAAACATGGGCTATAACCCATCGTTTTTGTCATTTCGTCATTTTTTTCAAATCCTCAAAAATGATGAAAAACGGCGAGCTATAGTATGCCGTACGATATGGGCTATAGCCCATGGTCCAAAATGATGAGAAACGAGGCTAACTTTTTTTTTTCAAAATTTCAAAAAACATGGGCTATAACCCATCGTTTTTGTCATTTCGTAATTTTTTTTAAATCCTCAAAAATGATGAAAAACGGCGCGCTATAGTATGCCGTACGATATGGGCTATAGCCCATGGTCCAAAATGATGAGAAACGAGGCTAACTTTTTTTTTCAAAAATTCAAAAAACATGGGCTATAACCCATCGTTTTTGTCATTTCGTCATTTTTTTCAAATCCTCAAAAATGATGAAAAACGGCGCGCTATAGTATGCCGTACGATATGGGCTATAGCCCATGGTCCAAAATGATGAGAAACGAGGCTAACTTTTTTTTTCAAAATAAAAAAAAACATGGGCTATAACCCATCGTTTTTGTCATTTCGTCATTTTTTTCAAATCCTCAAAAATGATGAAAAACGGCGCGCTATAGTACGCCGTACGATATGGGCTATAGCCCATGGTCCAAAATGATGAGAAACGAGGCTAACTTTTTTTTTCAAAATTTCAAAAAACTTGGGCTATAACCCATCGTGTTTGTCATTTCGTCATTTTTTTCAAATCCTCAAAAATGATGAAACACGGCGCGCTATAGTATGCCGTACGATATGGGCTATAGCCCATGGTCCAAAATGATGAGAAACGAGGCTAACTTTTTTTTTCAAAATTTCAAAAAACATGGGCTATAACCCATCGTTTTTGTCATTTCGTCATTTTTTTCAAATCCTCAAAAATGATGAAAAACGGCGCGCTATAGTATGCCGTACGATATGGGCTATAGCCCATTATCCAAAATGATGAGAAACGAGGCTAACCTTTTTTTTCAAAATTTCAAAAAACATGGGCTATAACCCATCGTTTTTGTCATTTTGTCATTTTTTTCAAATCCTCAAAAATGATGAAAAACGGCGCGCTATAGTACGCCGTACGATATGGGCTATAGCCCATGGTCCAAAATGATGAGAAACGAGGCTAACTTTTTTTTTCAAAATTTCAAAAAACATGGGCTATAACCCATCGTTTTTGTTATTTCGTCATTTTTTTCAAATCCTCAAAAATGATGAAAAACGGCGCGCTATAGTATGCCGTACGATATGGGCTATAGCCCATGGTCCAAAATGATGAGAAACGAGGCTAACTTTTTTTTTCAAAATTTCAAAAAACTTGGGCTATAACCCATCGTGTTTGTCATTTCGTCATTTTTTTCAAATCCTCAAAAATGATGAAACACGGCGCGCTATAGTATGCCGTACGATATGGGCTATAGCCCATGGTCCAAAATGATGAGAAACGAGGCTAACTTTTTTTTTGAAATTTCAAAAAACATGGGCTATAACCCATCGTTTTTGTCATTTCGTCTTTTTTTTCAAATCCTCAAAAATTATGAAAAACGGTGCGCTATAGTATGCCGTACGATATGGGCTATAGCCCATGGTCCAAAATGATGAGAAACGAGGCTAACTTTTTTTTTCAAAATTTCAAAAAACTTGGGCTATAACCCATCGTTTTTGTCATTTCGTCATTTTTTTCAAATCCTCAAAAATGATGAAAAACGGCGCGCTGTAGTACGCCGTACGATATGGGCTATAGCCCATGGTCCAAAATGATGAGAAACGAGGCTAACTTTTTTTTTTGAAATTTCAAAAAACATGGGCTATAACCCATCGTTTTTGTCATTTCGTCATTTTTTTCAAATCCTCAAAAATGATGAAAAACGGCGCGCTATAGTACGCCGTACGATATGGGCTATAGCCCATGGTCCAAAATGATGAGAAACGAGGCTAACTTTTTTTTTTTAATTTCAAAAAACATGGGCTATAACCCATCGTTTTTGTCATTTCGTCATTTTTTTCAAATCCTCAAAAATGATGAAAAACGGCGCGCTATAGTATGCCGTACGATATGGGCTATAGCCCATGGTCCAAAATGATGAGAAACGAGGCTAACTTTTTTTTCCAAAATTTCAAAAAACATGGGCTATAACCCATCGTTTTTGTCATTTCGTCATTTTTTTAAAATCCTCAAAAATGATGAAAAACGGCGCGCTATAGTATGCCGTACGATATGGGCTATAGCCCATGGTCCAAAATGATGAGAAACGAGGCTAACTTTTTTTTTCAAAATTTCAAAAAACATGGGCTATAACCCATCGTTTTTGTCATTTCGTCATTTTTTTCAAATCCTCAAAAATGATGAAAAACGGCGCGCTATAGTATGCCGTACGATATGGGCTATAGCCCATTATCCAAAATGATGAGAAACGAGGCTAACTTTTTTTTTCAAAATTTCAAAAAACATGGGCTATAACCCATCGTTTTTGTCATTTTGTCATTTTTTTCAAATCCTCAAAAATGATGAAAAACGGCGCGCTATAGTACGCCGTACGATATGGGCTATAGCCCATGGTCCAAAATGATGAGAAACGAGGCTAACCTTTTTTTTGAAATTTAAAAAAACATGGGCTATAACCACGGCCGGCGTCACGGGGGTGCCTGGGGGTGCAAAGCACCCTCAGTTGCAAAATGTGCACCCTCAGTTTATGTTCTATGTAAAGTTATGACAATATCAAAAATAACAAAATTATATTCAGAATATTATAATTGTCATAGAGATAACAATAACAGTATCAAAACACTCCGTTTTACCCAGTAATATTATATAGCCACATCCAGCCTATCAATTGCTCGTTGTCGTTGCAGCGCAGCTCCAGTCTAATTCCCCAATTTACAATTACCTGCCTGCGCAGGCAGTAGCCTGTTATTCAGCAGTGGCACCGTGACCACGGACAGTTTAGTGATTTTAATTTTCACCCTTTCACCTCGTCCTGACTCCTGTTGTGTTTTGTTGTGGAAAGTAAAAGCGTGCGAAACAAATTAAAACAAAGTGATTCAAAGACCGAAGATCTGCCCTCTCCTGGCTCTAGCTGTGGAAGAACTCCACCTCGGTAAGCCTAAACTAAGCTTGCCATCACACCACACACCCACCGCCGGTTGATTTGGGGACAGAGAAGCCAGGAGCTACAATCCTACCCAACTCGAATATTTTTCAATAAAACAGCTAATTTAGCATTAGCTGGTTTGGGAGGCTGGTGCTGCCTTTTGCTTTCCATGTCGGACATTTCCTAATTATTGGTAGGCTGCAATCTACGACTGGTTCAGTTGGAATTTAGCTGGCATATTTTGTTCTGCTGGTTTTATTTGTCATGTCTGTCTGAAACAGGCTATTTTAGGCTATGCTATAGGCTTAATTCTTTTTCACTATTCTATTTTTTGTATCATTGTAGCAGTAGCAACAGAATGGTGAACTTGGTGAAGGAATGGCTGTCTTTTTGAACGAGCGAGATGTTTGCGCCTCGATCTCTCTCTCTCTCTCTCTCTCTCTCTCTCTCTCTCTCTCTCCCCCCCCCCCCCCCCCCACTAGCTGCTGAGCTGCGCGAGTCAGCGCCACCATGGCCACATTGACAGATGTATAATCTTGAACTTATGTTGGTTTAGAAAATGTTGTCCTGGGTCCTGGCTCACTGGCTGGGCTGCAGTTCAGGCGATCCGTTTATTACAGTGCCGGCCCTAGCAATTTGGTGCCCTAGGCAGGATTTTTGGTGTCCCCCGGGGTGGGGGGCCAATTTGGTGCCCTAGGCAGGATTTTTGGTGTCCCCCGGGGTGGGGGGCACCGAACACATGAACTGACATGGGGGATGTCAGTTCAGTCAGAGGGTGTGTTGTGATGCCCCAAACTTAGATTTGTCAAAACTTAAAATTTTGAAGGAGCTTTTTCAATTAATGATATAAAAATATGTATATATGAGTTAAAAAAAGAATGCATGGTTGGTCATGGCACCTAGGCAACTGCCTGTTCTGCCTATTCTTGCACAGTGCTTTATGCTTTAGAAAATGTGTCCGACCTGGCTGTGGCTGCAGTTCAGACAATTTATTTTTATTGATTGATTGAATACTTTATAACAGATTGCATGCAGTAGCATGCATGTAGGCTACACTTAATTCAATAAATGCTGCTGCGGCTGCAGTAGAAACAGACGGAAACTCAGGTTTTTGATTGATTGATTGAATACTGTATAAAGAGTTTGCAGATTGTAGCTATACCACACTTAAATTAAATAAATGCTGCCTATTTAACAGCAGTAAATATTTCAGCATTCAGCTATGCATTGTTAAATCATTCAACATGGCAACAGGCTGATACAAGTTTTACTAAATGTGCAGTGCAGGGCTGCGGTCACAGACAAGCCATTCTTATTCTGTAACAACCGTCCTACACTTCTCCAAACCCCTACAGTCCACAGCGCCTTCTGGAGGCACTTGTACAGTTATCACCCCGTTTGATTTAACAACGCTATAGTTGTATGTTGAAATAAAATAACACTATTTCCTGTGCACCCTAAGAATTTTCATCTGCACCCTTAGTCATTTCATCCTGCAGCCGGCCCTGGCTATAACCCATCGTTTTTGTCATTTCGTCATTTTTTTCAAATCCTCAAAAATGATGAAAAACGGCGCGCTATAGTACGATATGGGCTATAGCCCATGGTCCAAAATGATGAGAAACGAGGCTAACTTTTTTTTTGAAATTTAAAAAAACATGGGCTATAACCCATCGTTTTTGTCATTTCGTCATTTTTTTCAAATCCTCAAAAATGATGAAAAACGGCGTGCTATAGTATGCCGTACGATATGGGCTATAGCCCATGGTCCAAAATGAGAAACGAGGCTAACTTTTTTTTTCAAAATTTCAAAAAACATGGGCTATAACCCATCGTTTTTGTCATTTCGTCATTTTTTTAAAATCCTCAAAAATGATGAAAAACGGCGCGCTATAGTATGCCGTACGATATGGGCTATAGCCCATGGTCCAAAATGATGAGAAACGAGGCTAACTTTTTTTTTCAAAATTTCAAAAAACATGGGCTATAACCCATCGTTTTTGTTATTTCGTCATTTTTTTCAAATCCTCAAAAATGATGAAAAACGGCGCGCTATAGTATGCCGTACGATATGGGCTATAGCCCATGGTCCAAAATGATGAGAAACGAGGCTAACTTTTTTTTTCAAAATTTCAAAAAACTTGGGCTATAACCCATCGTGTTTGTCATTTCGTCATTTTTTTCAAATCCTCAAAAATGATGAAACACGGCGCGCTATAGTATGCCGTACGATATGGGCTATAGCCCATTATCCAAAATGATGAGAAACGAGGCTAACTTTTTTTTTCAAAATTTCAAAAAACATGGGCTATAACCCATCGTTTTTGTCATTTCGTCATTTTTTTCAAATCCTCAAAAATGATGAAAAACGGCGCGCTATAGTATGCCGTACGATATGGGCTATAGCCCATTATCCAAAATGATGAGAAACGAGGCTAACTTTTTTTTTCAAAATTTCAAAAAACATGGGCTATAACCCATCGTTTTTGTCATTTTGTCATTTTTTTCAAATCCTCAAAAATGATGAAAAACGGCGCGCTATAGTACGCCGTACGATATGGGCTATAGCCCATGGTCCAAAATGATGAGAAACGAGGCTAACTTTTTTTTTGAAATTTCAAAAAACATGGGCTATAACCCATCGTTTTTGTCATTTCGTCATTTTTTTCAAATCCTCAAAAATGATGAAAAACGGCGCGCTATAGTACGCCGTACGATATGGGCTATAGCCCATGGTCCAAAATGATGAGAAACGAGGCTAACTTTTTTTTTTGAAATTTCAAAAAACATGGGCTATAACCCATCGTTTTTGTCATTTCGTCATTTTTTTCAAATCCTCAAAAATGATGAAAAACGGCGCGCTATAGTATGCCGTACGATATGGGCTATAGCCCATGGTCCAAAATGATGAGAAACGAGGCTAACTTTTTTTTTCAAAATTTCTAAAAACTTGGGCTATAACCCATCGTGTTTGTCATTTTGTCATTTTTTTCAAATCCTCAAAAATGATGAAAAACGGCGCGCTATAGTACGCCGTACGATATGGGCTATAGCCCATGGTCCAAAATGATGAGAAACGAGGCTAACTTTTTTTTTGAAATTTCAAAAAACATGGGCTATAACCCATCGTTTTTGTCATTTCGTCATTTTTTTCAAATCCTCAAAAATGATGAAAAACGGCGCGCTATAGTATGCCGTACGATATGGGCTATAGCCCACTATCCAAAATGATGAGAAACGAGGCTAACTTTTTTTTTGAAATTTCAAAAAACATGGGCTATAACCCATCGTTTTTGTCATTTCGTCATTTTTTTCAAATCCTCAAAAATGATGAAAAACGGCGCGCTATAGTACGCCGTACGATATGGGCTATAGCCCATGGTCCAAAATGATGAGAAACGAGGCTAACTTTTTTTTTTGAAATTTCAAAAAACATGGGCTATAACCCATCGTTTTTGTCATTTCGTCATTTTTTTCAAATCCTCAAAAATGATGAAAAACGGCGCGCTATAGTATGCCGTACGATATGGGCTATAGCCCATGGTCCAAAATGATGAGAAACGAGGCTAACTTTTTTTTTCAAAATTTCTAAAAACTTGGGCTATAACCCATCGTGTTTGTCATTTCGTCATTTTTTTCAAATCCTCAAAAATTATGAAACACGGCGCGCTATAGTATGCCGTACGATATGGGCTATAGCCCATTATCCAAAATGATGAGAAACGAGGCTAACTTTTTTTTTCAAAATTTAAAAAAACATGGGCTATAACCCATCGTTTTTGTCATTTCGTCATTTTTTTCAAATCCTCAAAAATGATGAAAAACGGCGCGCTATAGTACGCCGTACGATATGGGCTATAGCCCATGGTCCAAAATGATGAGAAACGAGGCTAACTTTTTTTTTCAAAATTTCAAAAAACATGGGCTATAACCCATCGTTTTTGTCATTTCGTCATTTTTTTAAAATCCTCAAAAATGATGAAAAACGGCGCGCTATAGTATGCCGTACGATATGGGCTATAGCCCATGGTCCAAAATGATGAGAAACGAGGCTAACTTTTTTTTTCAAAATTTCAAAAAACATGGGCTATAACCCATCGTTTTTGTTATTTCGTCATTTTTTTCAAATCCTCAAAAATGATGAAAAACGGCGCGCTATAGTATGCCGTACGATATGGGCTATAGCCCATGGTCCAAAATGATGAGAAACGAGGCTAACTTTTTTTTTCAAAATTTCAAAAAACTTGGGCTATAACCCATCGTGTTTGTCATTTCGTCATTTTTTTCAAATCCTCAAAAATGATGAAACACGGCGCGCTATAGTATGTCGTACGATATGGGCTATAGCCCATTATCCAAAATGATGAGAAACGAGGCTAACTTTTTTTTTCAAAATTTCAAAAAACATGGGCTATAACCCATCGTTTTTGTCATTTCGTCATTTTTTTCAAATCCTCAAAAATGATGAAAAACGGCGCGCTATAGTATGCCGTACGATATGGGCTATAGCCCATTATCCAAAATGATGAGAAACGAGGCTAACTTTTTTTTTCAAAATTTCAAAAAACATGGGCTATAACCCATCGTTTTTGTCATTTTGTCATTTTTTTCAAATCCTCAAAAATGATGAAAAACGGCGCGCTATAGTACGCCGTACGATATGGGCTATAGCCCATGGTCCAAAATGATGAGAAACGAGGCTAACTTTTTTTTTGAAATTTCAAAAAACATGGGCTATAACCCATCGTTTTTGTCATTTCGTCATTTTTTTCAAATCCTCAAAAATGATGAAAAACGGCGCGCTATAGTACGCCGTACGATATGGGCTATAGCCCATGGTCCAAAATGATGAGAAACGAGGCTAACTTTTTTTTTTGAAATTTCAAAAAACATGGGCTATAACCCATCGTTTTTGTCATTTCGTCATTTTTTTCAAATCCTCAAAAATGATGAAAAACGGCGCGCTATAGTATGCCGTACGATATGGGCTATAGCCCATGGTCCAAAATGATGAGAAACGAGGCTAACTTTTTTTTTCAAAATTTCTAAAAACTTGGGCTATAACCCATCGTGTTTGTCATTTCGTCATTTTTTTCAAATCCTCAAAAATGATGAAACACGGCGCGCTATAGTATGCCGTACGATATGGGCTATAGCCCATTATCCAAAATGATGAGAAACGAGGCTAACTTTTTTTTTCAAAATTTCAAAAAACATGGGCTATAACCCATCGTTTTTGTCATTTTGTCATTTTTTCAAATCCTCAAAAATGATGAAAAACGGCGCGCTATATTACGCCGTACGATATGGGCTATAGCCCATGGTCCAAAATGATGAGAAACGAGGCTAACTTTTTTTTTGAAATTTCAAAAAACATGGGCTATAACCCATCGTTTTTGTCATTTCGTCATTTTTTTCAAATCCTCAAAAATGATGAAAAACGGCGCGCTATAGTATGCCGTACGATATGGGCTATAGCCCATGGTCCAAAATGATGAGAAACGAGGCTAACTTTTTTTTTCAAAATTTCAAAAAACATGGGCTATAACCCATCGTTTTTGTCATTTCGTCATTTTTTTAAAATCCTCAAAAATGATGAAAAACGGCGCGCTATAGTATGCCGTACGATATGGGCTATAGCCCATGGTCCAAAATGATGAGAAACGAGGCTAACTTTTTTTTTCAAAATTTCAAAAAACATGGGCTATAACCCATCGTTTTTGTTATTTCGTCATTTTTTTCAAATCCTCAAAAATGATGAAAAACGGCGCGCTATAGTATGCCGTACGATATGGGCTATAGCCCATGGTCCAAAATGATGAGAAACGAGGCTAACTTTTTTTTTCAAAATTAAAAAAAACATGGGCTATAACCCATCGTTTTTGTCATTTCGTCATTTTTTTCAAATCCTCAAAAATGATGAAAAACGGCGCGCTGTAGTACGCCGTACGATATGGGCTATAGCCCATGGTCCAAAATGATGAGAAACGAGGCTAACTTTTTTTTTTGAAATTTCAAAAAACATGGGCTATAACCCATCGTTTTTGTCATTTCGTCATTTTTTTCAAATCCTCAAAAATGATGAAAAACGGCACGCTATAGTATGCCGTACGATATGGGCTATAGCCCATGGTCCAAAATGATGAGAAACGAGGCTAACTTTTTTTTTCAAAATTTCAAAAAACATGGGCTATAACCCATCGTTTTTGTCATTTCGTCATTTTTTTCAAATCCTCAAAAATGATGAAAAACGGCGAGCTATAGTATGCCGTACGATATGGGCTATAGCCCATGGTCCAAAATGATGAGAAACGAGGCTAACTTTTTTTTTTCAAAATTTCAAAAAACATGGGCTATAACCCATCGTTTTTGTCATTTCGTAATTTTTTTTAAATCCTCAAAAATGATGAAAAACGGCGCGCTATAGTATGCCGTACGATATGGGCTATAGCCCATGGTCCAAAATGATGAGAAACGAGGCTAACTTTTTTTTTCAAAAATTCAAAAAACATGGGCTATAACCCATCGTTTTTGTCATTTCGTCATTTTTTTCAAATCCTCAAAAATGATGAAAAACGGCGCGCTATAGTATGCCGTACGATATGGGCTATAGCCCATGGTCCAAAATGATGAGAAACGAGGCTAACTTTTTTTTTCAAAATAAAAAAAAACATGGGCTATAACCCATCGTTTTTGTCATTTCGTCATTTTTTTCAAATCCTCAAAAATGATGAAAAACGGCGCGCTATAGTACGCCGTACGATATGGGCTATAGCCCATGGTCCAAAATGATGAGAAACGAGGCTAACTTTTTTTTTCAAAATTTCAAAAAACATGGGCTATAACCCATCGTTTTTGTCATTTCGTCATTTTTTTCAAATCCTCAAAAATGATGAAACACGGCGCGCTATAGTATGCCGTACGATATGGGCTATAGCCCATGGTCCAAAATGATGAGAAACGAGGCTAACTTTTTTTTTCAAAATTTCAAAAAACTTGGGCTATAACCCATCGTGTTTGTCATTTCGTCATTTTTTTCAAATCCTCAAAAATGATGAAAAACGGCGCGCTATAGTATGCCGTACGATATGGGCTATAGCCCATGGTCCAAAATGATGAGAAACGAGGCTAATTTTCTTTTCAAAATTTCAAAAAACATGGGCTATAACCCATCGTTTTTGTTATTTCGTCATTTTTTTCAAATCCTCAAAAATGATGAAAAACGGCGCGCTATAGTATGCCGTACGATATGGGCTATAGCCCATGGTCCAAAATGATGAGAAACGAGGCTAACTTTTTTTTTCAAAATTAAAAAAAACATGGGCTATAACCCATTGTTTTTGTCATTTCGTCATTTTTTTCAAATCCTCAAAAATGATGAAAAACGGCGCGCTATAGTACGCCGTACGATATGGGCTATAGCCCATGGTCCAAAATGATGAGAAACGAGGCTAACTTTTTTTTTGAAATTTCTAAAAACTTGGGCTATAACCCATCGTGTTTGTCATTTCGTCATTTTTTTCAAATCCTCAAAAATGATGAAACACGGCGCGCTATAGTATGCCGTACGATATGGGCTATAGCCCATTATCCAAAATGATGAGAAACGAGGCTAACTTTTTTTTTCAAAATTTCAAAAAACATGGGCTATAACCCATCGTTTTTGTCATTTTGTCATTTTTTCAAATCCTCAAAAATGATGAAAAACGGCGCGCTATAGTACGCCGTACGATATGGGCTATAGCCCATGGTCCAAAATGATGAGAAACGAGGCTAACTTTTTTTTTGAAATTTCAAAAAACATGGGCTATAACCCATCGTTTTTGTCATTTCGTCATTTTTTTCAAATCCTCAAAAATGATGAAAAACGGCGCGCTGTAGTACGCCGTACGATATGGGCTATAGCCCATGGTCCAAAATGATAAGAAACGAGGCTAACTTTTTTTTTTGAAATTTCAAAAAACATGGGCTATAACCCATCGTTTTTGTCATTTCGTCATTTTTTTCAAATCCTCAAAAATGATGAAAAACGGCGCGCTATAGTACGCCGTACGATATGGGCTATAGCCCATGGTCCAAAATGATGAGAAACGAGGCTAACTTTTCTTTTGAAATTTCAAAAAACATGGGCTATAACCCATCGTTTTTGTCATTTCGTCATTTTTTTCAAATCCTCAAAAATGATGAAAAACGGCTTGCTATAGTATGCCGTACGATATGGGCTATAGCCCATGGTCCAAAATGATGAGAAACGAGGCTAACTTTTTTTTTCAAAATTTCAAAAAACATGGGCTATAACCCATCGTTTTTGTCATTTCGTCATTTTTTTAAAATCCTCAAAAATGATGAAAAACGGCGCGCTATAGTATGCCGTACGATATGGGCTATAGCCCATGGTCCAAAATGATGAGAAACGAGGCTAACTTTTTTTTTCAAAATTTCAAAAAACATGGGCTATAACCCATCGTTTTTGTTATTTCGTCATTTTTTTCAAATCCTCAAAAATGATGAAAAACGGCGCGCTATAGTATGCCGTACGATATGGGCTATAGCCCATGGTCCAAAATGATGAGAAACGAGGCTAACTTTTTTTTTCAAAATTTCAAAAAACTTGGGCTATAACCCATCGTGTTTGTCATTTCGTCATTTTTTTCAAATCCTCAAAAATGATGAAACACGGCGCGCTATAGTATGCCGTACGATATGGGCTATAGCCCATGGTCCAAAATGATGAGAAACGAGGCTAACTTTTTTTTTCAAAATTTCAAAAAACATGGGCTATAACCCATCGTTTTTGTCATTTCGTCATTTTTTTCAAATCCTCAAAAATGATGAAAAACGGCGCGCTATAGTACGCCGTACGATATGGGCTATAGCCCATGGTCCAAAATGATAAGAAACGAGGCTAACTTTTTTTTTTGAAATTTCAAAAAACATGGGCTATAACCCATCGTTTTTGTCATTTCGTCATTTTTTTCAAATCCTCAAAAATGATGAAAAACGGCGCGCTATAGTACGCCGTACGATATGGGCTATAGCCCATGGTCCAAAATGATGAGAAACGAGGCTAACTTTTCTTTTGAAATTTCAAAAAACATGGGCTATAACCCATCGTTTTTGTCATTTCGTCATTTTTTTCAAATCCTCAAAAATGTTGAAAAACGGCGTGCTATAGTATGCCGTACGATATGGGCTATAGCCCATGGTCCAAAATGATGAGAAACGAGGCTAACTTTTTTTTTGAAATTTCAAAAAACATGGGCTATAACCCATCGTTTTTGTCATTTCGTCATTTTTTTCAAATCCTCAAAAATGATGAAAAACGGCGCGCTGTAGTACGCCGTACGATATGGGCTATAGCCCATGGTCCAAAATGATAAGAAACGAGGCTAACTTTTTTTTTTGAAATTTCAAAAAACATGGGCTATAACCCATCGTTTTTGTCATTTCGTCATTTTTTTCAAATCCTCAAAAATGATGAAAAACGGCGCGCTATAGTACGCCGTACGATATGGGCTATAGCCCATGGTCCAAAATGATGAGAAACGAGGCTAACTTTTTTTTTGAAATTTCAAAAAACATGGGCTATAACCCATCGTTTTTGTCATTTCGTCATTTTTTTCAAATCCTCAAAAATGATGAAAAACGGCGTGCTATAGTATGCCGTACGATATGGGCTATAGCCCATGGTCCAAAATGATGAGAAACGAGGCTAACTTTTTTTTTTCAAAATTTCAAAAAACATGGGCTATAACCCATCGTTTTTGTCATTTCGTCATTTTTTAAAAATCCTCAAAAATGATGAAAAACGGCGCGCTATAGTATGCCGTACGATATGGGCTATAGCCCATGGTCCAAAATGATGAGAAACGAGGCTAACTTTTTTTTTCAAAATTTCAAAAAACATGGGCTATAACCCATCGTTTTTGTTATTTCGTCATTTTTTTCAAATCCTCAAAAATGATGAAAAACGGCGCGTTATAGTATGCCGTACGATATGGGCTATAGCCCATGGTCCAAAATGATGAGAAACGAGGCTAACTTTTTTTTTCAAAATTTCAAAAAACTTGGGCTATAACCCATCGTGTTTGTCATTTCGTCATTTTTTTCAAATCCTCAAAAATGATGAAACACGGCGCGCTATAGTATGCCGTACGATATGGGCTATAGCCCATGGTCCAAAATGATGAGAAACGAGGCTAACTTTTTTTTTCAAAATTTCAAAAAACATGGGCTATAACCCATCGTTTTTGTCATTTCGTCATTTTTTTCAAATCCTCAAAAATGATGAAAAACGGCGCGCTATAGTACGCCGTACGATATGGGCTATAGCCCATGGTCCAAAATGATAAGAAACGAGGCTAACTTTTTTTTTTGAAATTTCAAAAAACATGGGCTATAACCCATCGTTTTTGTCATTTCGTCATTTTTTTCAAATCCTCAAAAATGATGAAAAACGGCGCGCTATAGTACGCCGTACGATATGGGCTATAGCCCATGGTCCAAAATGATGAGAAACGAGGCTAACTTTTTTTTTGAAATTTCAAAAAACATGGGCTATAACCCATCGTTTTTGTCATTTCGTCATTTTTTTCAAATCCTCAAAAATGTTGAAAAACGGCGTGCTATAGTATGCCGTACGATATGGGCTATAGCCCATGGTCCAAAATGATGAGAAACGAGGCTAACTTTTTTTTTCAAATTTTCAAAAAACATGGGCTATAACCCATCGTTTTTGTCATTTCGTCATTTTTTAAAAATCCTCAAAAATGATGAAAAACGGCGCGCTATAGTATGCCGTACGATATGGGCTATAGCCCATGGTCCAAAATGATGAGAAACGAGGCTAACTTTTTTTTTCAAAATTTCAAAAAACATGGGCTATAACCCATCGTTTTTGTTATTTCGTCTTTTTTTTCAAATCCTCAAAAATGATGAAAAACGGCGCGCTATAGTATGCCGTACGATATGGGCTATAGCCCATTATCCAAAATGATGAGAAACGAGGCTAACCTTTTTTTTCAAAATTTCAAAAAACATGGGCTATAACCCATCGTTTTTGTCATTTTGTCATTTTTTTCAAATCCTCAAAAATGATGAAAAACGGCGCGCTATAGTACGCCGTACGATATGGGCTATAGCCCATGGTCCAAAATGATGAGAAACGAGGCTAACTTTTTTTTTGAAATTTCAAAAAACATGGGCTATAACCCATCGTTTTTGTCATTTCGTCATTTTTTTCAAATCCTCAAAAATGATGAAAAACGGCGCGCTATAGTACGCCGTACGATATGGGCTATAGCCCATGGTCCAAAATGATGAGAAACGAGGCTAACTTTTTTTTATCAAAATTTCAAAAAACATGGGCTATAACCCATCGTTTTTGTCATTTCGTCATTTTTTTTTTAAATCCTCAAAAATGATGAAACACGGCGCGCTATAGTATGCCGTACGATATGGGCTATAGCCCATGGTCCAAAATGATGAGAAACGAGGCTAACTTTTTTTTTCAAAATTTCAAAAAACTTGGGCTATAACCCATCGTGTTTGTCATTTCGTCATTTTTTTCAAATCCTCAAAAATGATGAAAAACGGCGCGCTATAGTATGCCGTACGATATGGGCTATAGCCCATGGTCCAAAATGATGAGAAACGAGGCTAATTTTTTTTTCAAAATTTCAAAAAACATGGGCTATAACCCATCGTTTTTGTTATTTCGTCATTTTTTTCAAATCCTCAAAAATGATGAAAAACGGCGCGCTATAGTATGCCGTACGATATGGGCTATAGCCCATGGTCCAAAATGATGAGAAACGAGGCTAACTTTTTTTTTCAAAATTAAAAAAAACATGGGCTATAACCCATCGTTTTTGTCATTTCGTCATTTTTTTCAAATCCTCAAAAATGATGAAAAACGGCGCGCTGTAGTACGCCGTACGATATGGGCTATAGCCCATGGTCCAAAATGATAAGAAACGAGGCTAACTTTTTTTTTTTAAATTTCAAAAAACATGGGCTATAACCCATCGTTTTTGTCATTTCGTCATTTTTTTCAAATCCTCAAAAATGATGAAAAACGGCGCGCTATAGTACGCCGTACGATATGGGCTATAGCCCATGGTCCAAAATGATGAGAAACGAGGCTAACTTTTTTTTTTTAATTTCAAAAAACATGGGCTATAACCCATCGTTTTTGTCATTTCGTCATTTTTTTCAAATCCTCAAAAATGATGAAAAACGGCGTGCTATAGTATGCCGTACGATATGGGCTATAGCCCATGGTCCAAAATGATGAGAAACGAGGCTAACTTTTTTTTTCAAAATTTCAAAAAACATGGGCTATAACCCATCGTTTTTGTCATTTCGTCATTTTTTTAAAATCCTCAAAAATGATGAAAAACGGCGCGCTATAGTATGCCGTACGATATGGGCTATAGCCCATGGTCCAAAATGATGAGAAACGAGGCTAACTTTTTTTTTCAAAATTTCAAAAAACATGGGCTATAACCCATCGTTTTTGTTATTTCGTCATTTTTTTCAAATCCTCAAAAATGATGAAAAACGGCGCGCTATAGTATGCCGTACGATATGGGCTATAGCCCATGGTCCAAAATGATGAGAAACGAGGCTAACTTTTTTTTTCAAAATTTCAAAAAACTTGGGCTATAACCCATCGTGTTTGTCATTTCGTCATTTTTTTCAAATCCTCAAAAATGATGAAACACGGCGCGCTATAGTATGCCGTACGATATGGGCTATAGCCCATGGTCCAAAATGATGAGAAACGAGGCTAACTTTTTTTTTCAAAATTTCAAAAAACATGGGCTATAACCCATCGTTTTTGTCATTTCGTCATTTTTTTCAAATCCTCAAAAATGATGAAAAACGGCGCGCTATAGTATGCCGTACGATATGGGCTATAGCCCATTATCCAAAATGATGAGAAACGAGGCTAACCTTTTTTTTCAAAATTTCAAAAAACATGGGCTATAACCCATCGTTTTTGTCATTTTGTCATTTTTTTCAAATCCTCAAAAATGATGAAAAACGGCGCGCTATAGTACGCCGTACGATATGGGCTATAGCCCATGGTCCAAAATGATGAGAAACGAGGCTAACTTTTTTTTTTTAATTTAAAAAAACATGGGCTATAACCCATCGTTTTTGTCATTTCGTCATTTTTTTCAAATCCTCAAAAATGATGAAAAACGGCGCGCTATAGTACGCCGTACGATATGGGCTATAGCCCATGGTCCAAAATGATGAGAAACGAGGCTAACTTTTTTTTTGAAATTTCAAAAAACATGGGCTATAACCCATCGTTTTTGTCATTTCGTCATTTTTTTCAAATCCTCAAAAATGATGAAAAACGGCGCGCTATAGTATGCCGTACGATATGGGCTATAGCCCATTATCCAAAATGATGAGAAACGAGGCTAACTTTTTTTTTCAAAATTTCAAAAAACATGGGCTATAACCCATCGTTTTTGTCATTTTGTCATTTTTTTCAAATCCTCAAAAATGATGAAAAACGGCGCGCTATAGTACGCCGTACGATATGGGCTATAGCCCATGGTCCAAAATGATGAGAAACGAGGCTAACTTTTTTTTTGAAATTTCAAAAAACATGGGCTATAACCCATCGTTTTTGTCATTTCGTCATTTTTTTCAAATCCTCAAAAATGATGAAAAACGGCGCGCTATAGTACGCCGTACGATATGGGCTATAGCCCATGGTCCAAAATGATGAGAAACGAGGCTAACTTTTTTTTTGAAATTTCAAAAAACATGGGCTATAACCCATCGTTTTTGTCATTTCGTCATTTTTTTCAAATCCTCAAAAATGATGAAAAACGGCGCGCTATAGTATGCCGTACGATATGGGCTATAGCCCATGGTCCAAAATGATGAGAAACGAGGCTAACAAACATGGGCTATAACCCATCGTTTTTGTCATTTCGTCATTTTTTTAAAATCCTCAAAAATGATGAAAAACGGCGCGCTATAGTATGCCGTACGATATGGGCTATAGCCCATGGTCCAAAATGATAAGAAACGAGGCTAACTTTTTTTTTCAAAATTTCAAAAAACATGGGCTATAACCCATCGTTTTTGTTATTTCGTCATTTTTTTCAAATCCTCAAAAATGATGAAAAACGGCGCGCTATAGTATGCCGTACGATATGGGCTATAGCCCATGGTCCAAAATGATGAGAAACGAGGCTAACTTTTTTTTTCAAAATTTCAAAAAACTTGGGCTATAACCCATCGTGTTTGTCATTTCGTCATTTTTTTCAAATCCTCAAAAATGATGAAACACGGCGCGCTATAGTATGCCGTACGATATGGGCTATAGCCCATGGTCCAAAATGATGAGAAACGAGGCTAACTTTTTTTTTCAAAATTTCAAAAAACATGGGCTATAACCCATCGTTTTTGTCATTTCGTCATTTTTTTCAAATCCTCAAAAATGATGAAAAACGGCGCGCTATAGTATGCCGTACGATATGGGCTATAGCCCATGGTCCAAAATGATGAGAAACGAGGCTAACTTTTTTTTTCAAAATTTCAAAAAACATGGGCTATAACCCATCGTTTTTGTCATTTTGTCATTTTTTTCAAATCCTCAAAAATGATGAAAAACGGCGCGCTATAGTACGCCGTACGATATGGGCTATAGCCCATGGTCCAAAATGATGAGAAACGAGGCTAACTTTTTTTTTTTAATTTAAAAAAACATGGGCTATAACCCATCGTTTTTGTCATTTCGTCATTTTTTTCAAATCCTCAAAAATGATGAAAAACGGCGCGCTATAGTACGCCGTACGATATGGGCTATAGCCCATGGTCCAAAATGATGAGAAACGAGGCTAACTTTTTTTTTGAAATTTCAAAAAACATGGGCTATAACCCATCGTTTTTGTCATTTCGTCATTTTTTTCAAATCCTCAAAAATGATGAAAAACGGCGCGCTATAGTATGCCGTACGATATGGGCTATAGCCCATTATCCAAAATGATGAGAAACGAGGCTAACTTTTTTTTTCAAAATTTCAAAAAACATGGGCTATAACCCATCGTTTTTGTCATTTTGTCATTTTTTTCAAATCCTCAAAAATGATGAAAAACGGCGCGCTATAGTACGCCGTACGATATGGGCTATAGCCCATGGTCCAAAATGATGAGAAACGAGGCTAACTTTTTTTTTGAAATTTCAAAAAACATGGGCTATAACCCATCGTTTTTGTCATTTCGTCATTTTTTTCAAATCCTCAAAAATGATGAAAAACGGCGCGCTATAGTACGCCGTACGATATGGGCTATAGCCCATGGTCCAAAATGATGAGAAACGAGGCTAACTTTTTTTTTGAAATTTCAAAAAACATGGGCTATAACCCATCGTTTTTGTCATTTCGTCATTTTTTTCAAATCCTCAAAAATGATGAAAAACGGCGCGCTATAGTATGCCGTACGATATGGGCTATAGCCCATGGTCCAAAATGATGAGAAACGAGGCTAACAAACATGGGCTATAACCCATCGTTTTTGTCATTTCGTCATTTTTTTAAAATCCTCAAAAATGATGAAAAACGGCGCGCTATAGTATGCCGTACGATATGGGCTATAGCCCATGGTCCAAAATGATAAGAAACGAGGCTAACTTTTTTTTTCAAAATTTCAAAAAACATGGGCTATAACCCATCGTTTTTGTTATTTCGTCATTTTTTTCAAATCCTCAAAAATGATGAAAAACGGCGCGCTATAGTATGCCGTACGATATGGGCTATAGCCCATGGTCCAAAATGATGAGAAACGAGGCTAACTTTTTTTTTCAAAATTTCAAAAAACTTGGGCTATAACCCATCGTGTTTGTCATTTCGTCATTTTTTTCAAATCCTCAAAAATGATGAAACACGGCGCGCTATAGTATGCCGTACGATATGGGCTATAGCCCATGGTCCAAAATGATGAGAAACGAGGCTAACTTTTTTTTTCAAAATTTCAAAAAACATGGGCTATAACCCATCGTTTTTGTCATTTCGTCATTTTTTTCAAATCCTCAAAAATGATGAAACACGGCGCGCTATAGTATGCCGTACGATATGGGCTATAGCCCATGGTCCAAAATGATGAGAAACGAGGCTAACTTTTTTTTTCAAAATTTCAAAAAACATGGGCTATAACCCATCGTTTTTGTCATTTTGTCATTTTTTTCAAATCCTCAAAAATGATGAAAAACGGCGCGCTATAGTACGCCGTACGATATGGGCTATAGCCCATGGTCCAAAATGATGAGAAACGAGGCTAACTTTTTTTTTGAAATTTCAAAAAACATGGGCTATAACCCATCGTTTTTGTCATTTCGTCATTTTTTTCAAATCCTCAAAAATGATGAAAAACGGCGCGCTATAGTACGATATGGGCTATAGCCCATGGTCCAAAATGATGAGAAACGAGGCTAACTTTTTTTTTGAAATTTCAAAAAACATGGGCTATAACCCATCGTTTTTGTCATTTCGTCATTTTTTTCAAATCCTCAAAAATGATGAAAAACGGCGTGCTATAGTATGCCGTACGATATGGGCTATAGCCCATGGTCCAAAATGATGAGAAACGAGGCTAACTTTTTTTTTCAAAATTTCAAAAAACATGGGCTATAACCCATCGTTTTTGTCATTTCGTCATTTTTTTTAAATCCTCAAAAATGATGAAAAACGGCGCGCTATAGTATGCCGTACGATATGGGCTATAGCCCATGGTCCAAAATGATGAGAAACGAGGCTAACTTTTTTTTTCAAAATTTCAAAAAACATGGGCTATAACCCATCGTTTTTGTTATTTCGTCATTTTTTTCAAATCCTCAAAAATGATGAAAAACGGCGCGCTATAGTATGCCGTACGATATGGGCTATAGCCCATGGTCCAAAATGATGAGAAACGAGGCTAACTTTTTTTTTCAAAATTTTAAAAAACTTGGGCTATAACCCATCGTGTTTGTCATTTCGTCATTTTTTTCAAATCCTCAAAAATGATGAAACACGGCGCGCTATAGTATGCCGTACGATATGGGCTATAGCCCATGGTCCAAAATGATGAGAAACGAGGCTAACTTTTTTTTTCAAAATTTCAAAAAACATGGGCTATAACCCATCGTTTTTGTCATTTCGTCATTTTTTTCAAATCCTCAAAAATGATGAAAAACGGCGCGCTATAGTATGCCGTACGATATGGGCTATAGCCCATTATCCAAAATGATGAGAAACGAGGCTAACTTTTTTTTTCAAAATTTCAAAAAACATGGGCTATAACCCATCGTTTTTGTCATTTTGTCATTTTTTTCAAATCCTCAAAAATGATGAAAAACGGCGCGCTATAGTACGCCGTACGATATGGGCTATAGCCCATGGTCCAAAATGATGAGAAACGAGGCTAACTTTTTTTTTTTAATTTAAAAAAACATGGGCTATAACCCATCGTTTTTGTCATTTCGTCATTTTTTCCAAATCCTCAAAAATGATGAAAAACGGCGCGCTATAGTACGCCGTACGATATCGGCTATAGCCCATGGTCCAAAATTATGAGAAACGAGGCTAACTTTTTTTTTTAAATTTCAAAAAACATGGGCTATAACCCATCGTTTTTGTCATTTCGTCATTTTTTTCAAATCCTCAAAAATGATGAAAAACGGCGCGCTATAGTATGCCGTACGATATGGGCTATAGCCCATGGTCCAAAATGATGAGAAACGAGGCTAACTTTTTTTTTCAAAATTTCAAAAAACTTGGGCTATAACCCATCGTGTTTGTCATTTCGTCATTTTTTTCAAATCCTCAAAAATGATGAAAAACGGCGCGCTATAGTACGATATGGGCTATAGCCCATGGTCCAAAATGATGAGAAACGAGGCTAACTTTTTTTTTGAAATTTCAAAAAACATGGGCTATAACCCATCGTTTTTGTCATTTCGTCATTTTTTTCAAATCCTCAAAAATGATGAAAAACGGCGTGCTATAGTATGCCGTACGATATGGGCTATAGCCCATGGTCCAAAATGATGAGAAACGAGGCTAACTTTTTTTTTCAAAATTTCAAAAAACATGGGCTATAACCCATCGTTTTTGTCATTTCGTCATTTTTTTTAAATCCTCAAAAATGATGAAAAACGGCGCGCTATAGTATGCCGTACGATATGGGCTATAGCCCATGGTCCAAAATGATGAGAAACGAGGCTAACTTTTTTTTTCAAAATTTCAAAAAACATGGGCTATAACCCATCGTTTTTGTTATTTCGTCATTTTTTTCAAATCCTCAAAAATGATGAAAAACGGCGCGCTATAGTATGCCGTACGATATGGGCTATAGCCCATGGTCCAAAATGATGAGAAACGAGGCTAACTTTTTTTTTCAAAATTTTAAAAAACTTGGGCTATAACCCATCGTGTTTGTCATTTCGTCATTTTTTTCAAATCCTCAAAAATGATGAAACACGGCGCGCTATAGTATGCCGTACGATATGGGCTATAGCCCATGGTCCAAAATGATGAGAAACGAGGCTAACTTTTTTTTTCAAAATTTCAAAAAACATGGGCTATAACCCATCGTTTTTGTCATTTCGTCATTTTTTTCAAATCCTCAAAAATGATGAAAAACGGCGCGCTATAGTATGCCGTACGATATGGGCTATAGCCCATTATCCAAAATGATGAGAAACGAGGCTAACTTTTTTTTTCAAAATTTCAAAAAACATGGGCTATAACCCATCGTTTTTGTCATTTTGTCATTTTTTTCAAATCCTCAAAAATGATGAAAAACGGCGCGCTATAGTACGCCGTACGATATGGGCTATAGCCCATGGTCCAAAATGATGAGAAACGAGGCTAACTTTTTTTTTTTTATTTCAAAAAACATGGGCTATAACCCATCGTTTTTGTCATTTCGTCATTTTTTTCAAATCCTCAAAAATGATGAAAAACGGCGCGCTATAGTACGCCGTACGATATGGGCTATAGCCCATGGTCCAAAATTATGAGAAACGAGGCTAACTTTTTTTTTGAAATTTCAAAAAACATGGGCTATAACCCATCGTTTTTGTCATTTCGTCATTTTTTTCAAATCCTCAAAAATGATGAAAAACGGCGCGCTATAGTATGCCGTACGATATGGGCTATAGCCCATGGTCCAAAATGATGAGAAACGAGGCTAACTTTTTTTTCCAAAATTTCAAAAAACTTGGGCTATAACCCATCGTGTTTGTCATTTCGTCATTTTTTTCAAATCCTCAAAAATGATGAAACACGGCGCGCTATAGTATGCCGTACGATATGGGCTATAGCCCATTATCCAAAATGATGAGAAACGAGGCTAACTTTTTTTTTCAAAATTTCAAAAAACATGGGCTATAACCCATCGTTTTTGTCATTTTGTCATTTTTTTCAAATCCTCAAAAATGATGAAAAACGGCGCGCTATAGTACGCCGTACGATATGGGCTATAGCCCATGGTCCAAAATGATGAGAAACGAGGCTAACTTTTTTTTTGAAATTTCAAAAAACATGGGCTATAACCCATCGTTTTTGTCATTTCGTCATTTTTTTCAAATCCTCAAAAATGATGAAAAACGGCGCGCTATAGTACGCCGTACGATATGGGCTATAGCCCATGGTCCAAAATGATGAGAAACGAGGCTAACTTTTTTTTTGAAATTTCAAAAAACATGGGCTATAACCCATCGTTTTTGTCATTTCGTCATTTTTTTCAAATCCTCAAAAATGATGAAAAACGGCGCGCTATAGTATGCCGTACGATATGGGCTATAGCCCATGGTCCAAAATGATGAGAAACGAGGCTAACTTTTTTTTTCAAAATTTCAAAAAACATGGGCTATAACCCATCGTTTTTGTCATTTCGTCATTTTTTTAAAATCCTCAAAAATGATGAAAAACGGCGCGCTATAGTATGCCGTACGATATGGGCTATAGCCCATGGTCCAAAATGATGAGAAACGAGGCTAACTTTTTTTTTCAAAATTTCAAAAAACATGGGCTATAACCCATCGTTTTTGTCATTTCGTCATTTTTTTCAAATCCTCAAAAATGATGAAAAACGGCGCGCTGTAGTACGCCGTACGATATGGGCTATAGCCCATGGTCCAAAATGATGAGAAACGAGGCTAACCTTTTTTTTTGAAATTTCAAAAAACATGGGCTATAACCCATCGTTTTTGTCATTTCGTCATTTTTTTCAAATCCTCAAAAATGATGAAAAACGGCACGCTATAGTATGCCGTACGATATGGGCTATAGCCCATGGTCCAAAATGATGAGAAACGAGGCTAACTTTTTTTTTCAAAATTTCAAAAAACATGGGCTATAACCCATCGTTTTTGTCATTTCGTCATTTTTTTCAAATCCTCAAAAATGATGAAAAACGGCGAGCTATAGTATGCCGTACCATATGGGCTATAGCCCATGGTCCAAAATGATGAGAAACGAGGCTAACTTTTTTTTTTCAAAATTTCAGAAAACATGGGCTATAACCCATCGTTTTTGTCATTTCGTCATTTTTTTCAAATCCTCAAAAATGATGAAAAACGGCGCGCTATAGTATGCCGTACGATATGGGCTATAGCCCATGGTCCAAAATGATGAGAAACGAGGCTAACTTTTTTTTTTCAAAATTTCAAAAAACATGGGCTATAACCCATCGTTTTTGTCATTTCGTAATTTTTTTCAAATCCTCAAAAATGATGAAAAACGGCGCGCTATAGTATGCCGTACGATATGGGCTATAGCCCATGGTCCAAAATGATGAGAAACGAGGCTAACTTTTTTTTTCAAAATTTAAAAAAACATGGGCTATAACCCATCGTTTTTGTCATTTCGTCATTTTTTTCAAATCCTCAAAAATGATGAAAAACGGCGCGCTATAGTACGCCGTACGATATGGGCTATAGCCCATGGTCCAAAATGATGAGAAACGAGGCTAACTTTTTTTTTGAAATTTCAAAAAACATGGGCTATAACCCATCGTTTTTGTCATTTCGTCATTTTTTTCAAATCCTCAAAAATGATGAAAAACGGCGTGCTATAGTATGCCGTACGATATGGGCTATAGCCCATGGTCCAAAATGATGAGAAACGAGGCTAACTTTTTTTTTCAAAATTTAAAAAAACATGGGCTATAACCCATCGTTTTTGTCATTTCGTCATTTTTTTCAAATCCTCAAAAATGATGAAAAACGCCGCGCTATAGTACGCCGTACGATATGGGCTATAGCCCATGGTCCAAAATGATGAGAAACGAGGCTAACTTTTTTTTTCAAAATTTCAAAAAACATGGGCTATAACCCATCGTTTTTGTCATTTCGTCATTTTTTTCAAATCCTCAAAAATGATGAAAAACGGCGCGCTATAGTACGCCGTACGATATGGGCTATAGCCCATGGTCCAAAATGATGAGAAACGAGGCTAACTTTTTTTTTGAAATTTCAAAAAACATGGGCTATAACCCATCGTTTTTGTCATTTCGTCATTTTTTTCAAATCCTCAAAAATGATGAAAAACGGCGTGCTATAGTATGCCGTACGATATGGGCTATAGCCCATGGTCCAAAATGATGAGAAACGAGGCTAACTTTTTTTTTCAAATTTAAAAAAACATGGGCTATAACCCATCGTTTTTGTCATTTCGTCATTTTTTTCAAATCCTCAAAAATGATGAAAAACGCCGCGCTATAGTACGCCGTACGATATGGGCTATAGCCCATGGTCCAAAATGATGAGAAACGAGGCTAACTTTTTTTTTTCAAAATTTCAAAAAACATGGGCTATAACCCATCGTTTTTGTCATTTCGTCATTTTTTTCAAATCCTCAAAAATGATGAAACACGGCGCGCTATAGTATGCCGTACGATATGGGCTATAGCCCATGGTCCAAAATGATGAGAAACGAGGCTAACTTTTTTTTTCAAAATTTCAAAAAACTTGGGCTATAACCCGTCGTGTTTGTCATTTCGTCATTTTTTTCAAATCCTCAAAAATGATGAAAAACGGTGCGCTATAGTATGCCGTACGATATGGGCTATAGCCCATGGTCCAAAATGATGAGAAACAAGGCTAATTTTTTTTTCAAATTTTCAAAAAACATGGGCTATAACCCATCGTTTTTGTTATTTCGTCATTTTTTTCAAATCCTCAAAAATGATGAAAAACGGCGCGCTATAGTATGCCGTACGATATGGGCTATAGCCCATGGTCCAAAATGATGAGAAACGAGGCTAACTTTTTTTTTCAAAATAAAAAAAAACATGGGCTATAACCCATCGTTTTTGTCATTTCGTCATTTTTTTCAAATCCTCAAAAATGATGAAAAACGGCGCGCTGTAGTACGCCGTACGATATGGGCTATAGCCCATGGTCCAAAATGATAAGAAACGAGGCTAACTTTTTTTTTTGAAATTTCAAAAAACATGGGCTATAACCCATCGTTTTTGTCATTTCGTCATTTTTTTCAAATCCTCAAAAATGATGAAAAACGGCGCGCTATAGTACGCCGTACGATATGGGCTATAGCCCATGGTCAAAAATGATGAGAAACGAGGCTAACTTTTTTTTTGAAATTTCAAAAAACATGGGCTATAACCCATCGTTTTTGTCATTTCGTCATTTTTTTCAAATCCTCAAAAATGATGAAAAACGGCGTGCTATAGTATGCCGTACGATATGGGCTATAGCCCATGGTCCAAAATGATGAGAAACGAGGCTAACTTTTTTTTTCAAAATTTAAAAAAACATGGGCTATAACCCATCGTTTTTGTCATTTCGTCATTTTTTTCAAATCCTCAAAAATGATGAAAAACGGCGCGCTATAGTACGCCGTACGATATGGGCTATAGCCCATGGTCCAAAATGATGAGAAACGAGGCTAACTTTTTTTTTCAAAATTTCAAAAAACATGGGCTATAACCCATCGTTTTTGTCATTTCGTCATTTTTTTCAAATCCTCAAAAATGATGAAACACGGCGCGCTATAGTATGCCGTACGATATGGGCTATAGCCCATGGTCCAAAATGATGAGAAACGAGGCTAACTTTTTTTTTCAAAATTTCAAAAAACTTGGGCTATAACCCATCGTGTTTGTCATTTCGTCATTTTTTTCAAATCCTCAAAAATGATGAAAAACGGCGCGCTATAGTATGCCGTACGATATGGGCTATAGCCCATGGTCCAAAATGATGAGAAACGAGGCTAATTTTTTTTTCAAAATTTAAAAAAACATGGGCTATAACCCATCGTTTTTGTTATTTCGTCATTTTTTTCAAATCCTCAAAAATGATGAAAAACGGCGCGCTATAGTATGCCGTACGATATGGGCTATAGCCCATGGTCCAAAATGATGAGAAACGAGGCTAACTTTTTTTTTCAAAATTTCAAAAAACTTGGGCTATAACCCATCGTGTTTGTCATTTCGTCATTTTTTTCAAATCCTCAAAAATGATGAAACACGGCGCGCTATAGTATGCCGTACGATATGGGCTATAGCCCATTATCCAAAATGATGAGAAACGAGGCTAACCTTTTTTTTCAAAATTTCAAAAAACATGGGCTATAACCCATCGTTTTTGTCATTTTGTCATTTTTTTCAAATCCTCAAAAATGATGAAAAACGGCGCGCTATAGTACGCCGTACGATATGGGCTATAGCCCATGGTCCAAAATGATGAGAAACGAGGCTAACTTTTTTTTTGAAATTTCAAAAAACATGGGCTATAACCCATCGTTTTTGTCATTTCGTCATTTTTTTCAAATCCTCAAAAATGATGAAAAACGGCGCGCTATAGTACGCCGTACGATATGGGCTATAGCCCATGGTCCAAAATGATGAGAAACGAGGCTAACTTTTTTTTTGAAATTTCAAAAAACATGGGCTATAACCCATCGTTTTTGTCATTTCGTCATTTTTTTCAAATCCTCAAAAATGATGAAAAACGGCGCGCTATAGTATGCCGTACGATATGGGCTATAGCCCATGGTCCAAAATGATGAGAAACGAGGCTAACTTTTTTTTTCAAAATTTCAAAAAACATGGGCTATAACCCATCGTTTTTGTCATTTCGTCATTTTTTTCAAATCCTCAAAAATGATGAAAAACGGCGCGCTATAGTACGCCGTACGATATGGGCTATAGCCCATGGTCCAAAATGATGAGAAACGAGGCTAACTTTTTTTTTGAAATTTCAAAAAACATGGGCTATAACCCATCGTTTTTGTCATTTCGTCATTTTTTTACAAATCCTCAAAAATGATGAAAAACGGCGCGCTATAGTACGCCGTACGATATGGGCTATAGCCCATGGTCCAAAATGATGAGAAACGAGGCTAACTTTTTTTTTGAAATTTCAAAAAACATGGGCTATAACCCATCGTTTTTGTCATTTCGTCATTTTTTTCAAATCCTCAAAAATGATGAAAAACGGCGCGCTATAGTATGCCGTACGATATGGGCTATAGCCCATGGTCCAAAATGATGAGAAACGAGGCTAACTTTTTTTTTCAAAATTTCAAAAAACATGGGCTATAACCCATCGTTTTTGTCATTTCGTCATTTTTTAAAAATCCTCAAAAATGATGAAAAACGGCGCGCTATAGTATGCCGTACGATATGGGCTATAGCCCATGGTCCAAAATGATGAGAAACGAGGCTAACTTTTTTTTTCAAAATTTCAAAAAACATGGGCTATAACCCATCGTTTTTGTTATTTCGTCATTTTTTTCAAATCCTCAAAAATGATGAAAAACGGCGCGCTATAGTATGCCGTACGATATGGGCTATAGCCCATGGTCCAAAATGATGAGAAACGAGGCTAACTTTTTTTTTCAAAATTAAAAAAAACATGGGCTATAACCCATCGTTTTTGTCATTTCGTCATTTTTTTCAAATCCTCAAAAATGATGAAAAACGGCGCGCTATAGTATGCTGTACGATATGGGCTATAGCCCATGGTCCAAAATGATGAGAAACGAGGCTAACTTTTTTTTTTCAAAATTTCAGAAAACATGGGCTATAACCCATCGTTTTTGTCATTTCGTCATTTTTTTCAAATCCTCAAAAATGATGAAAAACGGCGCGCTGTAGTACGCCGTACGATATGGGCTATAGCCCATGGTCCAAAATGATGAGAAACGAGGCTAACTTTTTTTTTTGAAATTTCAAAAAACATGGGCTATAACCCATCGTTTTTGTCATTTCGTCATTTTTTTCAAATCCTCAAAAATGATGAAAAACGGCACGCTATAGTATGCCGTAAGATATGGGCTATAGCCCATGGTCCAAAATGATGAGAAACGAGGCTAACTTTTTTTTTCAAAATTTCAAAAAACATGGGCTATAACCCATCGTTTTTGTCATTTCGTAATTTTTTTCAAATCCTCAAAAATGATGAAAAACGGCGAGCTATAGTATGCCGTACGATATGGGCTATAGCCCATGGTCCAAAATGATGAGAAACGAGGCTAACTTTTTTTTTTCAAAATTTCAGAAAACATGGGCTATAACCCATCGTTTTTGTCATTTCGTCATTTTTTTCAAATCCTCAAAAATGATGAAAAACGGCGCGCTATAGTATGCCGTACGATATGGGCTATAGCCCATGGTCCAAAATGATGAGAAACGAGGCTAACTTTTTTTTTCAAAATTTCAAAAAACATGGGCTATAACCCATCGTTTTTGTCATTTCGTCATTTTTTTCAAATCCTCAAAAATGATGAAAAACGGCGCGCTATAGTATGCCGTACGATATGGGCTATAGCCCATGGTCCAAAATGATGAGAAACGAGGCTAACTTTTTTTTTCAAAATTTAAAAAAACATGGGCTATAACCCATCGTTTTTGTCATTTCGTCATTTTTTTCAAATCCTCAAAAATGATGAAAAACGGCGCGCTATAGTACGCCGTACGATATGGGCTATAGCCCATGGTCCAAAATGATGAGAAACGAGGCTAACTTTTTTTTTGAAATTTCAAAAAACATGGGCTATAACCCATCGTTTTTGTCATTTCGTCATTTTTTTCAAATCCTCAAAAATGATGAAAAACGGCGTGCTATAGTATGCCGTACGATATGGGCTATAGCCCATGGTCCAAAATGATGAGAAACGAGGCTAACTTTTTTTTTCAAAATTTCAAAAAACATGGGCTATAACCCATCGTTTTTGTCATTTCGTCATTTTTTTCAAATCCTCAAAAATGATGAAACACGGCGCGCTATAGTATGCCGTACGATATGGGCTATAGCCCATGGTCCAAAATGATGAGAAACGAGGCTAACTTTTTTTTTCAAAATTAAAAAAAACATGGGCTATAACCCATCGTTTTTGTCATTTCGTCATTTTTTTCAAATCCTCAAAAATGATGAAAAACGGCGCGCTGTAGTACGCCGTACGATATGGGCTATAGCCCATGGTCCAAAATGATAAGAAACGAGGCTAACTTTTTTTTTTGAAATTTCAAAAAACATGGGCTATAACCCATCGTGTTTGTCATTTCGTCATTTTTTTCAAATCCTCAAAAATGATGAAACACGGCGCGCTATAGTATGCCGTACGATATGGGCTATAGCCCATGGTCCAAAATGATGAGAAACGAGGCTAACTTTTTTTTTCAAAATTTCAAAAAACATGGGCTATAACCCATCGTTTTTGTCATTTCGTCATTTTTTTCAAATCCTCAAAAATGTTGAAAAACGGCGCGCTATAGTATGCCGTACGATATGGGCTATAGCCCATGGTCCAAAATGATGAGAAACGAGGCTAACTTTTTTTTTCAAAATTTAAAAAAACATGGGCTATAACCCATCGTTTTTGTCATTTCGTCATTTTTTTCAAATCCTCAAAAATGATGAAAAACGGCGCGCTATAGTACGCCGTACGATATGGGCTATAGCCCATGGTCCAAAATGATGAGAAACGAGGCTAACTTTTTTTTTGAAATTTCAAAAAACATGGGCTATAACCCATCGTTTTTGTCATTTCGTCATTTTTTTCAAATCCTCAAAAATGATGAAAAACGGCGTGCTATAGTATGCCGTACGATATGGGCTATAGCCCATGGTCCAAAATGATGAGAAACGAGGCTAACTTTTTTTTTCAAAATTTCAAAAAACATGGGCTATAACCCATCGTTTTTGTCATTTCGTCATTTTTTTCAAATCCTCAAAAATGATGAAACACGGCGCGCTATAGTATGCCGTACGATATGGGCTATAGCCCATGGTCCAAAATGATGAGAAACGAGGCTAACTTTTTTTTTCAAAATTAAAAAAAACATGGGCTATAACCCATCGTTTTTGTCATTTCGTCATTTTTTTCAAATCCTCAAAAATGATGAAAAACGGCGCGCTGTAGTACGCCGTACGATATGGGCTATAGCCCATGGTCCAAAATGATAAGAAACGAGGCTAACTTTTTTTTTTGAAATTTCAAAAAACATGGGCTATAACCCATCGTTTTTGTCATTTCGTCATTTTTTTCAAATCCTCAAAAATGATGAAAAACGGCGTGCTATAGTATGCCGTACGATATGGGCTATAGCCCATGGTCCAAAATGATGAGAAACGAGGCTAACTTTTTTTTTTGAAATTTCAAAAAACATGGGCTATAACCCATCGTTTTTGTCATTTCGTCATTTTTTTCAAATCCTCAAAAATGATGAAAAACGGCGCGCTATAGTATGCCGTACGATATGGGCTATAGCCCATGGTCCAAAATGATGAGAAACGAGGCTAACTTTTTTTTTCAAAATTTCAAAAAACATGGGCTATAACCCATCGTTTTTGTCATTTCGTCATTTTTTTAAAATCCTCAAAAATGATGAAAAACGGCGCGCTATAGTATGCCGTACGATATGGGCTATAGCCCATGGTCCAAAATGATGAGAAACGAGGCTAACTTTTTTTTTCAAAATTTCAAAAAACATGGGCTATAACCCATCGTTTGTCATTTCGTCATTTTTTTCAAATCCTCAAAAATGATGAAAAACGGCGCGCTATAGTATGCCGTACGATATGGGCTATAGCCCATTATCCAAAATGATGAGAAACAAGGCTAACTTTTTTTTTCAAAATTTCAAAAAACATGGGCTATAACCCATCGTTTTTGTCATTTTGTCATTTTTTTCAAATCCTCAAAAATGATGAAAAACGGCGCGCTATAGTATGCCGTACGATATGGGCTATAGCCCGTGGTCCAAAATGATGAGAAACGAGGCTAACCTTTTTTTTCAAAATTTCAAAAAACATGGGCTATAACCCATCGTTTTTGTCATTTCGTCATTTTTTTTTAATCCTCAAAAATGATGAAAAACGGCGGCTATAGTATGCCGTACGATATGGGCTATATCCCATGGTCCAAAATGATGAGAAACGAGGCTAACTTTTTTTTTCAAAATTTCAAAAAACATGGGCTATAACCCATCGTTTTTGTCATTTCGTCATTTTTTTAAAATCCTCAAAAATGATGAAAAACGGCGCGCTATAG
>NW_027665797.1:0-1000 GCF_963924005.1 Protomyctophum bolini
AGATTATTCTGCACCATTACTCCTGATGGTCTCTTAAGAGCTATTATTACGAGCCCACCGGTCCTTTTTTTTAGCTTTAAACTGAAACGGCACCAAACCTCCACCTGTAGCGATCGGTACGCTTCATGCCTGCAGTCAGTGCCACAGGTCTGCAGAGGCACTTCAGCCTGCAGTCAGTGCAGTCAGTGCCACAGGTCTGCAGAGGCACCTCAGCCTGCAGTCAGTGCAGTGCCACAGACCTGCAGAGGCACCTCAGCCTGCACTCAGTGCCACAGATCTGCAGACAGAGGCACTTCACACAAGTTCTGTGAAAGAATTTCGATTCTTTAAACTCGTTCATCATGGCCACTAAAACCCACGCGGGCGGGTGCTCTTGCTATTGGGGGGTCGGTGGCTGTGGCTCAGGAGGTAGAGCAGGTCGTCCAATGATCCGGCGGTTGGAATCCCAGCTCCAGACCTATTGTATGAATGAATGGACCAGTATAAGCGCTTTGAGTAGGCCCGTAGTGCATAGAAAAGCGCTATAAAAATACATTATTATTATTATCAATTATTATTGGCCAATAGACATCTCGTTCAATTTCGCTTGGAATACTCGGCCATTTCCGGTCCCCCCCAAAAAACAGCTGGCGACCATCCGCAATCTTAAATTCTATTTAAGAGTCTTTAGAAGCGTTCATATTTTAAACGTGCGGTAACTGGGGATTTAGTATTGAGCCGCTGACATCGTCGCTTTGTTCAATCCAGCTCAACCTGAGCCGTAATTCCGAGACAAACGGCTGTAAACATCAGCGGCCCCAGCATTGTGTGTGCGCGCCGCCATCTTGAAACTGGCAAAACACGCTGAGCACAGAGTTGCCGAGCGGCCCGGGAGGGTAAATAGGACCGAGAGGATTATTATTTAATGCAAAGCTCAAAAACTCGTCAAACGCGTTCCTGGCCACCTGGGATTTCATGAAATACCCGTTAATGAAGTCCGCGGCCGTGAGTGAGTGAGTTG
>NW_027665796.1:0-51286 GCF_963924005.1 Protomyctophum bolini
CAGTAAAAAGGCCTGGTTCACTTTTGCTTAGCTTAGTCTGTAACTTGAAAACTATGTACCGTATGGCCCTATAAACTGTGTTGGGATGAAAGCTAGCCACTTTGAGCAATGTGGGAAGTGCTGGGGCAGTTTAGGACAACAGGGCCAAAATGTCACTTTCACAGTCCCAAAGTGCCGTTTTCACAGTAAAAAGGCCTGGTTCACTTTTGCTTAGCTTAGTCTGTAACTTGAAAACTATGTACCGTATGGCCCTATAAACTGTGTTGGGATGAAAGCTAGCCACTTTGAGCAATGTGGGAAGTGCTGGGGCAGTTTGGGACAACAGGGCCAAAATGTCACTTTCACAGTCCCAAAGTGCCATTTTCACAGTAAAAAGGCCTGGTTCACTTTTGCTTAGCTTAGTCTGTAACTTGAAAACTATGTACCGTATGGCCCTATAAACTGTGTTGGGATGAAAGCTAGCCACTTTGAGCAATGTGGGAAGTGCTGGGGCAGTTTGGGACAACAGGGCCAAAATGTCACTTTCACAGTCCCAAAGTGCCGTTTTCACAGTAAAAAGGCCTGGTTCACTTTTGCTTAGCTTAGTCTGTAACTTGAAAACTATGTACCGTATGGCCCTATAAACTGTGTTGGGATGAAAGCTAGCCACTTTGAGCAATGTGGGAAGTGCTGGGGCAGTTTGGGACAACAGGGCCAAAACCCTAACCCTAACCCTAACCCTTTCACAGTCCCAAAGTGCCATTTTCACAGTAAAAAAAAAAAGATTCATTTTGCTTAGCTTAGTCTGTAACTTGAAAACTATGTACCGTATGGCCCTATAAACTGTGTTGGGATGAAAGCTAGCCACTTTGAGCAATGTGGGAAGTGCTGGGGCAGTTTGGGACAACAGGGCCAAAATGTCACTTTCACAGTCCCAAAGTGCCATTTTCACAGTAAAAAGGCCTGGTTCACTTTTGCTTAGCTTAGTCTGTAACTTGAAAACTATGTACCGTATGGCCCTATAAACTGTGTTGGGATGAAAGCTAGCCACTTTGAGCAATGTGGGAAGTGCTGGGGCAGTTTGGGACAACAGGGCCAAAACCCTAACCCTAACCCTAACCCTTTCACAGTCCCAAAGTGCCATTTTCACAGTAAAAAAAAAAAGATTCATTTTGCTTAGCTTAGTCTGTAACTTGAAAACTATGTACCGTATGGCCCTATAAACTGTGTTGGGATGAAAGCTAGCCACTTTGAGCAATGTGGGAAGTGCTGGGGCAGTTTGGGACAACAGGGCCAAAATGTCACTTTCACAGTCCCAAAGTGCCATTTTCACAGTAAAAAGGCCTGGTTCACTTTTGCTTAGCTTAGTCTGTAACTTGAAAACTATGTACCGTATGGCCCTATAAACTGTGTTGGGATGAAAGCTAGCCACTTTGAGCAATGTGGGAAGTGCTGGGGCAGTTTGGGACAACAGGGCCAAAATGTCACTTTCACAGTCCCAAAGTGCCGTTTTCACAGTAAAAAGGCCTGGTTCACTTTTGCTTAGCTTAGTCTGTAACTTGAAAACTATGTACCGTATGGCCCTATAAACTGTGTTGGGATGAAAGCTAGCCACTTTGAGCAATGTGGGAAGTGCTGGGGCAGTTTGGGACAACAGGGCCAAAATGTCACTTTCACAGTCCCAAAGTGCCATTTTCACAGTAAAAAGGCCTGGTTCACTTTTGCTTAGCTTAGTCTGTAACTTGAAAACTATGTACCGTATGGCCCTATAAACTGTGTTGGGATGAAAGCTAGCCACTTTGAGCAATGTGGGAAGTGCTGGGGCAGTTTGGGACAACAGGGCCAAAATGTCACTTTCACAGTCCCAAAGTGCCGTTTTCACAGTAAAAAGGCCTGGTTCACTTTTGCTTAGCTTAGTCTGTAACTTGAAAACTATGTACCGTATGGCCCTATAAACTGTGTTGGGATGAAAGCTAGCCACTTTGAGCAATGTGGGAAGTGCTGGGGCAGTTTGGGACAACAGGGCCAAAACCCTAACCCTAACCCTAACCCTTTCACAGTCCCAAAGTGCCATTTTCACAGTAAAAAAAAAAAGATTCATTTTGCTTAGCTTAGTCTGTAACTTGAAAACTATGTACCGTATGGCCCTATAAACTGTGTTGGGATGAAAGCTAGCCACTTTGAGCAATGTGGGAAGTGCTGGGGCAGTTTGGGACAACAGGGCCAAAATGTCACTTTCACAGTCCCAAAGTGCCATTTTCACAGTAAAAAGGCCTGGTTCACTTTTGCTTAGCTTAGTCTGTAACTTGAAAACTATGTACCGTATGGCCCTATAAACTGTGTTGGGATGAAAGCTAGCCACTTTGAGCAATGTGGGAAGTGCTGGGGCAGTTTGGGACAACAGGGCCAAAATGTCACTTTCACAGTCCCAAAGTGCCGTTTTCACAGTAAAAAGGCCTGGTTCACTTTTGCTTAGCTTAGTCTGTAACTTGAAAACTATGTACCGTATGGCCCTATAAACTGTGTTGGGATGAAAGCTAGCCACTTTGAGCAATGTGGGAAGTGCTGGGGCAGTTTGGGACAACAGGGCCAAAACCCTAACCCTAACCCTAACCCTTTCACAGTCCCAAAGTGCCATTTTCACAGTAAAAAAAAAAAGATTCATTTTGCTTAGCTTAGTCTGTAACTTGAAAACTATGTACCGTATGGCCCTATAAACTGTGTTGGGATGAAAGCTAGCCACTTTGAGCAATGTGGGAAGTGCTGGGGCAGTTTGGGACAACAGGGCCAAAATGTCACTTTCACAGTCCCAAAGTGCCATTTTCACAGTAAAAAGGCCTGGTTCACTTTTGCTTAGCTTAGTCTGTAACTTGAAAACTATGTACCGTATGGCCCTATAAACTGTGTTGGGATGAAAGCTAGCCACTTTGAGCAATGTGGGAAGTGCTGGGGCAGTTTGGGACAACAGGGCCAAAACCCTAACCCTAACCCTAACCCTTTCACAGTCCCAAAGTGCCATTTTCACAGTAAAAAAAAAAAGATTCATTTTGCTTAGCTTAGTCTGTAACTTGAAAACTATGTACCGTATGGCCCTATAAACTGTGTTGGGATGAAAGCTAGCCACTTTGAGCAATGTGGGAAGTGCTGGGGCAGTTTGGGACAACAGGGCCAAAACCCTAACCCTAACCCCAACCCTTTCACAGTCCCAAAGTGCCATTTTCACAGTAAAAAAAAAAAGATTAATTTTGCTTAGCTTAGTCTGTAACTTGAAAACTATGTACCGTATGGCCCTATAAACTGTGTTGGGATGAAAGCTAGCCACTTTGAGCAATGTGGGAAGTGCTGGGGCAGTTTGGGACAACAGGGCCAAAATGTCACTTTCACAGTCCCAAAGTGCCATTTTCACAGTAAAAAGGCCTGGTTCACTTTTGCTTAGCTTAGTCTGTAACTTGAAAACTATGTACCGTATGGCCCTATAAACTGTGTTGGGATGAAAGCTAGCCACTTTGAGCAATGTGGGAAGTGCTGGGGCAGTTTGGGACAACAGGGCCAAAATGTCACTTTCACAGTCCCAAAGTGCCGTTTTCACAGTAAAAAGGCCTGGTTCACTTTTGCTTAGCTTAGTCTGTAACTTGAAAACTATGTACCGTATGGCCCTATAAACTGTGTTGGGATGAAAGCTAGCCACTTTGAGCAATGTGGGAAGTGCTGGGGCAGTTTGGGACAACAGGGCCAAAATGTCACTTTCACAGTCCCAAAGTGCCATTTTCACAGTAAAAAGGCCTGGTTCACTTTTGCTTAGCTTAGTCTGTAACTTGAAAACTATGTACCGTATGGCCCTATAAACTGTGTTGGGATGAAAGCTAGCCACTTTGAGCAATGTGGGAAGTGCTGGGGCAGTTTGGGACAACAGGGCCAAAATGTCACTTTCACAGTCCCAAAGTGCCGTTTTCACAGTAAAAAGGCCTGGTTCACTTTTGCTTAGCTTAGTCTGTAACTTGAAAACTATGTACCGTATGGCCCTATAAACTGTGTTGGGATGAAAGCTAGCCACTTTGAGCAATGTGGGAAGTGCTGGGGCAGTTTGGGACAACAGGGCCAAAACCCTAACCCTAACCCTAACCCTTTCACAGTCCCAAAGTGCCATTTTCACAGTAAAAAAAAAAGATTCATTTTGCTTAGCTTAGTCTGTAACTTGAAAACTATGTACCGTATGGCCCTATAAACTGTGTTGGGATGAAAGCTAGCCACTTTGAGCAATGTGGGAAGTGCTGGGGCAGTTTGGGACAACAGGGCCAAAATGTCACTTTCACAGTCCCAAAGTGCCATTTTCACAGTAAAAAGGCCTGGTTCACTTTTGCTTAGCTTAGTCTGTAACTTGAAAACTATGTACCGTATGGCCCTATAAACTGTGTTGGGATGAAAGCTAGCCACTTTGAGCAATGTGGGAAGTGCTGGGGCAGTTTGGGACAACAGGGCCAAAATGTCACTTTCACAGTCCCAAAGTGCCGTTTTCACAGTAAAAAGGCCTGGTTCACTTTTGCTTAGCTTAGTCTGTAACTTGAAAACTATGTACCGTATGGCCCTATAAACTGTGTTGGGATGAAAGCTAGCCACTTTGAGCAATGTGGGAAGTGCTGGGGCAGTTTGGGACAACAGGGCCAAAACCCTAACCCTAACCCTAACCCTTTCACAGTCCCAAAGTGCCATTTTCACAGTAAAAAAAAAAAGATTCATTTTGCTTAGCTTAGTCTGTAACTTGAAAACTATGTACCGTATGGCCCTATAAACTGTGTTGGGATGAAAGCTAGCCACTTTGAGCAATGTGGGAAGTGCTGGGGCAGTTTGGGACAACAGGGCCAAAATGTCACTTTCACAGTCCCAAAGTGCCATTTTCACAGTAAAAAGGCCTGGTTCACTTTTGCTTAGCTTAGTCTGTAACTTGAAAACTATGTACCGTATGGCCCTATAAACTGTGTTGGGATGAAAGCTAGCCACTTTGAGCAATGTGGGAAGTGCTGGGGCAGTTTGGGACAACAGGGCCAAAACCCTAACCCTAACCCTAACCCTTTCACAGTCCCAAAGTGCCATTTTCACAGTAAAAAAAAAAAGATTCATTTTGCTTAGCTTAGTCTGTAACTTGAAAACTATGTACCGTATGGCCCTATAAACTGTGTTGGGATGAAAGCTAGCCACTTTGAGCAATGTGGGAAGTGCTGGGGCAGTTTGGGACAACAGGGCCAAAACCCTAACCCTAACCCCAACCCTTTCACAGTCCCAAAGTGCCATTTTCACAGTAAAAAAAAAAAGATTAATTTTGCTTAGCTTAGTCTGTAACTTGAAAACTATGTACCGTATGGCCCTATAAACTGTGTTGGGATGAAAGCTAGCCACTTTGAGCAATGTGGGAAGTGCTGGGGCAGTTTGGGACAACAGGGCCAAAATGTCACTTTCACAGTCCCAAAGTGCCATTTTCACAGTAAAAAGGCCTGGTTCACTTTTGCTTAGCTTAGTCTGTAACTTGAAAACTATGTACCGTATGGCCCTATAAACTGTGTTGGGATGAAAGCTAGCCACTTTGAGCAATGTGGGAAGTGCTGGGGCAGTTTGGGACAACAGGGCCAAAACCCTAACCCTAACCCTAACCCTTTCACAGTCCCAAAGTGCCATTTTCACAGTAAAAAAAAAAAGATTCATTTTGCTTAGCTTAGTCTGTAACTTGAAAACTATGTACCGTATGGCCCTATAAACTGTGTTGGGATGAAAGCTAGCCACTTTGAGCAATGTGGGAAGTGCTGGGGCAGTTTGGGACAACAGGGCCAAAACCCTAACCCTAACCCCAACCCTTTCACAGTCCCAAAGTGCCATTTTCACAGTAAAAAAAAAAGATTAATTTTGCTTAGCTTAGTCTGTAACTTGAAAACTATGTACCGTATGGCCCTATAAACTGTGTTGGGATGAAAGCTAGCCACTTTGAGCAATGTGGGAAGTGCTGGGGCAGTTTGGGACAACAGGGCCAAAATGTCACTTTCACAGTCCCAAAGTGCCATTTTCACAGTAAAAAGGCCTGGTTCACTTTTGCTTAGCTTAGTCTGTAACTTGAAAACTATGTACCGTATGGCCCTATAAACTGTGTTGGGATGAAAGCTAGCCACTTTGAGCAATGTGGGAAGTGCTGGGGCAGTTTGGGACAACAGGGCCAAAATGTCACTTTCACAGTCCCAAAGTGCCATTTTCACAGTAAAAAGGCCTGGTTCACTTTTGCTTAGCTTAGTCTGTAACTTGAAAACTATGTACCGTATGGCCCTATAAACTGTGTTGGGATGAAAGCTAGCCACTTTGAGCAATGTGGGAAGTGCTGGGGCAGTTTGGGACAACAGGGCCAAAATGTCACTTTCACAGTCCCAAAGTGCCATTTTCATAGTAAAAAGGCCTGGTTCACTTTTGCTTAGCTTAGTCTGTAACTTGAAAACTATGTACCGTATGGCCCTATAAACTGTGTTGGGATGAAAGCTAGCCACTTTGAGCAATGTGGGAAGTGCTGGGGCAGTTTGGGACAACAGGGCCAAAATGTCACTTTCACAGTCCCAAAGTGCCGTTTTCACAGTAAAAAGGCCTGGTTCACTTTTGCTTAGCTTAGTCTGTAACTTGAAAACTATGTACCGTATGGCCCTATAAACTGTGTTGGGATGAAAGCTAGCCACTTTGAGCAATGTGGGAAGTGCTGGGGCAGTTTGGGACAACAGGGCCAAAACCCTAACCCTAACCCTAACCCTTTCACAGTCCCAAAGTGCCATTTTCACAGTAAAAAAAAAAAGATTAATTTTGCTTAGCTTAGTCTGTAACTTGAAAACTATGTACAGTATGGCCCTATAAACTGTGTTGGGATGAAAGCTAGCCACTTTGAGCAATGTGGGAAGTGCTGGGGCAGTTTGGGACAACAGGGCCAAAATGTCACTTTCACAGTCCCAAAGTGCCATTTTCACAGTAAAAAGGCCTGGTTCACTTTTGCTTAGCTTAGTCTGTAACTTGAAAACTATGTACCGTATGGCCCTATAAACTGTGTTGGGATGAAAGCTAGCCACTTTGAGCAATGTGGGAAGTGCTGGGGCAGTTTGGGACAACAGGGCCAAAACCCTAACCCTAACCCTAACCCTTTCACAGTCCCAAAGTGCCATTTTCACAGTAAAAAAAAAAAGATTCATTTTGCTTAGCTTAGTCTGTAACTTGAAAACTATGTACCGTATGGCCCTATAAACTGTGTTGGGATGAAAGCTAGCCACTTTGAGCAATGTGGGAAGTGCTGGGGCAGTTTGGGACAACAGGGCCAAAATGTCACTTTCACAGTCCCAAAGTGCCATTTTCACAGTAAAAAGGCCTGGTTCACTTTTGCTTAGCTTAGTCTGTAACTTGAAAACTATGTACCGTATGGCCCTATAAACTGTGTTGGGATGAAAGCTAGCCACTTTGAGCAATGTGGGAAGTGCTGGGGCAGTTTGGGACAACAGGGCCAAAACCCTAACCCTAACCCTAACCCTTTCACAGTCCCAAAGTGCCATTTTCACAGTAAAAAAAAAAATATTAATTTTGCTTAGCTTAGTCTGTAACTTGAAAACTATGTACCGTATGGCCCTATAAACTGTGTTGGGATGAAAGCTAGCCACTTTGAGCAATGTGGGAAGTGCTGGGGCAGTTTGGGACAACAGGGCCAAAACCCTAACCCTAACCCCAACCCTTTCACAGTCCCAAAGTGCCATTTTCACAGTAAAAAAAAAAAGATTCATTTTGCTTAGCTTAGTCTGTAACTTGAAAACTATGTACCGTATGGCCCTATAAACTGTGTTGGGATGAAAGCTAGCCACTTTGAGCAATGTGGGAAGTGCTGGGGCAGTTTGGGACAACAGGGCCAAAATGTCACTTTCACAGTCCCAAAGTGCCATTTTCACAGTAAAAAGGCCTGGTTCACTTTTGCTTAGCTTAGTCTGTAACTTGAAAACTATGTACCGTATGGCCCTATAAACTGTGTTGGGATGAAAGCTAGCCACTTTGAGCAATGTGGGAAGTGCTGGGGCAGTTTGGGACAACAGGGCCAAAACCCTAACCCTAACCCCAACCCTTTCACAGTCCCAAAGTGCCATTTTCACAGTAAAAAAAAAAAGATTCATTTTGCTTAGCTTAGTCTGTAACTTGAAAACTATGTACCGTATGGCCCTATAAACTGTGTTGGGATGAAAGCTAGCCACTTTGAGCAATGTGGGAAGTGCTGGGGCAGTTTGGGACAACAGGGCCAAAACCCTAACCCTAACCCCAACCCTTTCACACTCCCAAAGTGCCATTTTCACAGTAAAAAAAAAAAGATTCATTTTGCTTAGCTTAGTCTGTAACTTGAAAACTATGTACCGTATGGCCCTATAAACTGTGTTGGGATGAAAGCTAGCCACTTTGAGCAATGTGGGAAGTGCTGGGGCAGTTTGGGACAACAGGGCCAAAATGTCACTTTCACAGTCCCAAAGTGCCATTTTCACAGTAAAAAGGCCTGGTTCACTTTTGCTTAGCTTAGTCTGTAACTTGAAAACTATGTACCGTATGGCCCTATAAACTGTGTTGGGATGAAAGCTAGCCACTTTGAGCAATGTGGGAAGTGCTGGGGCAGTTTGGGACAACAGGGCCAAAATGTCACTTTCACAGTCCCAAAGTGCCATTTTCACAGTAAAAAGGCCTGGTTCACTTTTGCTTAGCTTAGTCTGTAACTTGAAAACTATGTACCGTATGGCCCTATAAACTGTGTTGGGATGAAAGCTAGCCACTTTGAGCAATGTGGGAAGTGCTGGGGCAGTTTGGGACAACAGGGCCAAAACCCTAACCCTAACCCCAACCCTTTCACACTCCCAAAGTGCCATTTTCACAGTAAAAAAAAAAAGATTCATTTTGCTTAGCTTAGTCTGTAACTTGAAAACTATGTACCGTATGGCCCTATAAACTGTGTTGGGATGAAAGCTAGCCACTTTGAGCAATGTGGGAAGTGCTGGGGCAGTTTGGGACAACAGGGCCAAAATGTCACTTTCACAGTCCCAAAGTGCCATTTTCACAGTAAAAAGGCCTGGTTCACTTTTGCTTAGCTTAGTCTGTAACTTGAAAACTATGTACCGTATGGCCCTATAAACTGTGTTGGGATGAAAGCTAGCCACTTTGAGCAATGTGGGAAGTGCTGGGGCAGTTTGGGACAACAGGGCCAAAATGTCACTTTCACAGTCCCAAAGTGCCATTTTCACAGTAAAATGGCCTGGTTCACTTTTGCTTAGCTTAGTCTGTAACTTGAAAACTATGTACCGTATGGCCCTATAAACTGTGTTGGGATGAAAGCTAGCCACTTTGAGCAATGTGGGAAGTGCTGGGGCAGTTTGGGACAACAGGGCCAAAACCCTAACCCTAACCCTAACCCTTTCACAGTCCCAAAGTGCCATTTTCACAGTAAAAAAAAAAAGATTCATTTTGCTTAGCTTAGTCTGTAACTTGAAAACTATGTACCGTATGGCCCTATAAACTGTGTTGGGATGAAAGCTAGCCACTTTGAGCAATGTGGGAAGTGCTGGGGCAGTTTGGGACAACAGGGCCAAAACCCTAACCCTAACCCCAACCCTTTCACAGTCCCAAAGTGCCATTTTCACAGTAAAAAAAAAAAGATTAATTTTGCTTAGCTTAGTCTGTAACTTGAAAACTATGTACCGTATGGCCCTATAAACTGTGTTGGGATGAAAGCTAGCCACTTTGAGCAATGTGGGAAGTGCTGGGGCAGTTTGGGACAACAGGGCCAAAATGTCACTTTCACAGTCCCAAAGTGCCATTTTCACAGTAAAAAGGCCTGGTTCACTTTTGCTTAGCTTAGTCTGTAACTTGAAAACTATGTACCGTATGGCCCTATAAACTGTGTTGGGATGAAAGCTAGCCACTTTGAGCAATGTGGGAAGTGCTGGGGCAGTTTGGGACAACAGGGCCAAAACCCTAACCCTAACCCTAACCCTTTCACAGTCCCAAAGTGCCATTTTCACAGTAAAAAAAAAAAGATTCATTTTGCTTAGCTTAGTCTGTAACTTGAAAACTATGTACCGTATGGCCCTATAAACTGTGTTGGGATGAAAGCTAGCCACTTTGAGCAATGTGGGAAGTGCTGGGGCAGTTTGGGACAACAGGGCCAAAACCCTAACCCTAACCCCAACCCTTTCACAGTCCCAAAGTGCCATTTTCACAGTAAAAAAAAAAAGATTAATTTTGCTTAGCTTAGTCTGTAACTTGAAAACTATGTACCGTATGGCCCTATAAACTGTGTTGGGATGAAAGCTAGCCACTTTGAGCAATGTGGGAAGTGCTGGGGCAGTTTGGGACAACAGGGCCAAAATGTCACTTTCACAGTCCCAAAGTGCCATTTTCACAGTAAAAAGGCCTGGTTCACTTTTGCTTAGCTTAGTCTGTAACTTGAAAACTATGTACCGTATGGCCCTATAAACTGTGTTGGGATGAAAGCTAGCCACTTTGAGCAATGTGGGAAGTGCTGGGGCAGTTTGGGACAACAGGGCCAAAACCCTAACCCTAACCCTTTCACAGTCCCAAAGTGCCATTTTCACAGTAAAAAAAAAAAGATTCATTTTGCTTAGCTTAGTCTGTAACTTGAAAACTATGTACCGTATGGCCCTATAAACTGTGTTGGGATGAAAGCTAGCCACTTTGAGCAATGTGGGAAGTGCTGGGGCAGTTTGGGACAACAGGGCCAAAATGTCACTTTCACAGTCCCAAAGTGCCATTTTCACAGTAAAAAGGCCTGGTTCACTTTTGCTTAGCTTAGTCTGTAACTTGAAAACTATGTACCGTATGGCCCTATAAACTGTGTTGGGATGAAAGCTAGCCACTTTGAGCAATGTGGGAAGTGCTGGGGCAGTTTGGGACAACAGGGCCAAAACCCTAACCCTAACCCTAACCCTTTCACAGTCCCAAAGTGCCATTTTCACAGTAAAAAAAAAAAGATTCATTTTGCTTAGCTTAGTCTGTAACTTGAAAACTATGTACCGTATGGCCCTATAAACTGTGTTGGGATGAAAGCTAGCCACTTTGAGCAATGTGGGAAGTGCTGGGGCAGTTTGGGACAACAGGGCCAAAACCCTAACCCTAACCCCAACCCTTTCACAGTCCCAAAGTGCCATTTTCACAGTAAAAAAAAAAAGATTAATTTTGCTTAGCTTAGTCTGTAACTTGAAAACTATGTACCGTATGGCCCTATAAACTGTGTTGGGATGAAAGCTAGCCAATTTGAGCAATGTGGGAAGTGCTGGGGCAGTTTGGGACAACAGGGCCAAAATGTCACTTTCACAGTCCCAAAGTGCCATTTTCACAGTAAAAAGGCCTGGTTCACTTTTGCTTAGCTTAGTCTGTAACTTGAAAACTATGTACCGTATGGCCCTATAAACTGTGTTGGGATGAAAGCTAGCCACTTTGAGCAATGTGGGAAGTGCTGGGGCAGTTTGGGACAACAGGGCCAAAACCCTAACCCTAACCCCAACCCTTTCACAGTCCCAAAGTGCCATTTTCACAGTAAAAAAAAAAAGATTCATTTTGCTTAGCTTAGTCTGTAACTTGAAAACTATGTACCGTATGGCCCTATAAACTGTGTTGGGATGAAAGCTAGCCACTTTGAGCAATGTGGGAAGTGCTGGGGCAGTTTGGGACAACAGGGCCAAAACCCTAACCCTAACCCTAACCCTTTCACAGTCCCAAAGTGCCATTTTCACAGTAAAAAAAAAAAGATTAATTTTGCTTAGCTTAGTCTGTAACTTGAAAACTATGTACCGTATGGCCCTATAAACTGTGTTGGGATGAAAGCTAGCCACTTTGAGCAATGTGGGAAGTGCTGGGGCAGTTTGGGACAACAGGGCCAAAACCCTAACCCTAACCCCAACCCTTTCACAGTCCCAAAGTGCCATTTTCACAGTAAAAAAAAAATGATTCATTTTGCTTAGCTTAGTCTGTAACTTGAAAACTATGTACCGTATGGCCCTATAAACTGTGTTGGGATGAAAGCTAGCCACTTTGAGCAATGTGGGAAGTGCTGGGGCAGTTTGGGACAACAGGGCCAAAACCCTAACCCTAACCCTAACCCTTTCACAGTCCCAAAGTGCCATTTTCACAGTAAAAAAAAAAAGATTCATTTTGCTTAGCTTAGTCTGTAACTTGAAAACTATGTACCGTATGGCCCTATAAACTGTGTTGGGATGAAAGCTAGCCACTTTGAGCAATGTGGGAAGTGCTGGGGCAGTTTGGGACAACAGGGCCAAAATGTCACTTTCACAGTCCCAAAGTGTCATTTTCACAGTAAAAAGGCCTGGTTCACTTTTGCTTAGCTTAGTCTGTAACTTGAAAACTATGTACCGTATGGCCCTATAAACTGTGTTGGGATGAAAGCTAGCCACTTTGAGCAATGTGGGAAGTGCTGGGGCAGTTTGGGACAACAGGGCCAAAACCCTAACCCTAACCCTAACCCTTTCACAGTCCCAAAGTGCCATTTTCACAGTAAAAAAAAAAAGATTCATTTTGCTTAGCTTAGTCTGTAACTTGAAAACTATGTACCGTATGGCCCTATAAACTGTGTTGGGATGAAAGCTAGCCACTTTGAGCAATGTGGGAAGTGCTGGGGCAGTTTGGGACAACAGGGCCAAAACCCTAACCCTAACCCCAACCCTTTCACAGTCCCAAAGTGCCATTTTCACAGTAAAAAAAAAAAGATTCATTTTGCTTAGCTTAGTCTGTAACTTGAAAACTATGTACCGTATGGCCCTATAAACTGTGTTGGGATGAAAGCTAGCCACTTTGAGCAATGTGGGAAGTGCTGGGGCAGTTTGGGACAACAGGGCCAAAATGTCACTTTCACAGTCCCAAAGTGCCATTTTCACAGTAAAAAGGCCTGGTTCACTTTTGCTTAGCTTAGTCTGTAACTTGAAAACTATGTACCGTATGGCCCTATAAACTGTGTTGGGATGAAAGCTAGCCACTTTGAGCAATGTGGGAAGTGCTGGGGCAGTTTGGGACAACAGGGCCAAAATGTCACTTTCACAGTCCCAAAGTGCCATTTTCACAGTAAAAAGGCCTGGTTCACTTTTGCTTAGCTTAGTCTGTAACTTGAAAACTATGTACCGTATGGCCCTATAAACTGTGTTGGGATGAAAGCTAGCCACTTTGAGCAATGTGGGAAGTGCTGGGGCAGTTTGGGACAACAGGGCCAAAACCCTAACCCTAACCCCAACCCTTTCACAGTCCCAAAGTGCCATTTTCACAGTAAAAAAAAAAAGATTAATTTTGCTTAGCTTAGTCTGTAACTTGAAAACTATGTACCGTATGGCCCTATAAACTGTGTTGGGATGAAAGCTAGCCACTTTGAGCAATGTGGGAAGTGCTGGGGCAGTTTGGGACAACAGGGCCAAAATGTCACTTTCACAGTCCCAAAGTGCCATTTTCACAGTAAAAAGGCCTGGTTCACTTTTGCTTAGCTTAGTCTGTAACTTGAAAACTATGTACCGTATGGCCCTATAAACTGTGTTGGGATGAAAGCTAGCCACTTTGAGCAATGTGGGAAGTGCTGGGGCAGTTTGGGACAACAGGGCCAAAATGTCACTTTCACAGTCCCAAAGTGCCATTTTCACAGTAAAAAGGCCTGGTTCACTTTTGCTTAGCTTAGTCTGTAAATTGAAAACTATGTACCGTATGGCCCTAAAAACTGTGTTGGGATGAAAGCTAGCCACTTTGAGCAATGTGGGAAGTGCTGGGGCAGTTTGGGACAACAGGGCCAAAACCCTAACCCTAACCCTTTCACAGTCCCAAAGTGCCATTTTCACAGTAAAAAAAAAAAGATTAATTTTGCTTAGCTTAGTCTGTAACTTGAAAACTATGTACCGTATGGCCCTATAAACTGTGTTGGGATGAAATCTAGCCACTTTGAGCAATGTGGGAAGTGCTGGGGCAGTTTGGGACAACAGGGCCAAAATGTCACTTTCACAGTCCCAAAGTGCCGTTTTCACAGTAAAAAGGCCTGGTTCACTTTTGCTTAGCTTAGTCTGTAACTTGAAAACTATGTACCGTATGGCCCTATAAATTGTGTTGGGATGAAAGCTAGCCACTTTGAGCAATGTGGGAAGTGCTGGGGCAGTTTGGGACAACAGGGCCAAAATGTCACTTTCACAGTCCCAAAGTGCCATTTTCACAGTAAAAAGGCCTGGTTCACTTTTGCTTAGCTTAGTCTGTAACTTGAAAACTATGTACCGTATGGCCCTATAAACTGTGTTGGGATGAAAGCTAGCCACTTTGAGCAATGTGGGAAGTGCTGGGGCAGTTTGGGACAACAGGGCCAAAATGTCACTTTCACAGTCCCAAAGTGCCATTTTCACAGTAAAAAGGCCTGGTTCACTTTTGCTTAGCTTAGTCTGTAAATTGAAAACTATGTACCGTATGGCCCTAAAAACTGTGTTGGGATGAAAGCTAGCCACTTTGAGCAATGTGGGAAGTGCTGGGGCAGTTTGGGACAACAGGGCCAAAACCCTAACCCTAACCCTTTCACAGTCCCAAAGTGCCATTTTCACAGTAAAAAAAAAAAGATTCATTTTGCTTAGCTTAGTCTGTAACTTGAAAACTATGTACCGTATGGCCCTATAAACTGTGTTGGGATGAAAGCTAGCCACTTTGAGCAATGTGGGAAGTGCTGGGGCAGTTTGGGACAACAGGGCCAAAACCCTAACCCTAACCCTTTCACAGTCCCAAAGTGCCATTTTCACAGTAAAAAAAAAAAGATTAATTTTGCTTAGCTTAGTCTGTAACTTGAAAACTATGTACCGTATGGCCCTATAAACTGTGTTGGGATGAAATCTAGCCACTTTGAGCAATGTGGGAAGTGCTGGGGCAGTTTGGGACAACAGGGCCAAAATGTCACTTTCACAGTCCCAAAGTGCCGTTTTCACAGTAAAAAGGCCTGGTTCACTTTTGCTTAGCTTAGTCTGTAACTTGAAAACTATGTACCGTATGGCCCTATAAACTGTGTTGGGATGAAAGCTAGCCACTTTGAGCAATGTGGGAAGTGCTGGGGCAGTTTGGGACAACAGGGCCAAAATGTCACTTTCACAGTCCCAAAGTGCCATTTTCACAGTAAAAAGGCCTGGTTCACTTTTGCTTAGCTTAGTCTGTAACTTGAAAACTATGTACCGTATGGCCCTATAAACTGTGTTGGGATGAAAGCTAGCCACTTTGAGCAATGTGGGAAGTGCTGGGGCAGTTTGGGACAACAGGGCCAAAATGTCACTTTCACAGTCCCAAAGTGCCATTTTCACAGTAAAAAGGCCTGGTTCACTTTTGCTTAGCTTAGTCTGTAACTTGAAAACTATGTACCGTATGGCCCTAAAAACTGTGTTGGGATGAAAGCTAGCCACTTTGAGCAATGTGGGAAGTGCTGGGGCAGTTTGGGACAACAGGGCCAAAACCCTAACCCTAACCCTTTCACAGTCCCAAAGTGCCATTTTCACAGTAAAAAAAAAAAGATTCATTTTGCTTAGCTTAGTCTGTAACTTGAAAACTATGTACCGTATGGCCCTATAAACTGTGTTGGGATGAAAGCTAGCCACTTTGAGCAATGTGGGAAGTGCTGGGGCAGTTTGGGACAACAGGGCCAAAATGTCACTTTCACAGTCCCAAAGTGCCATTTTCACAGTAAAAAGGCCTGGTTCACTTTTGCTTAGCTTAGTCTGTAACTTGAAAACTATGTACGGTATGGCCCTATAAACTGTGTTGGGATGAAAGCTAGCCACTTTGAGCAATGTGGGAAGTGCTGGGGCAGTTTGGGACAACAGGGCCAAAACCCTAACCCTAACCCTAACCCTTTCACAGTCCCAAAGTGCCATTTTCACAGTAAAAAAAAAAAGATTAATTTTGCTTAGCTTAGTCTGTAACTTGAAAACTATGTACCGTATGGCCCTATAAACTGTGTTGGGATGAAAGCTAGCCACTTTGAGCAATGTGGGAAGTGCTGGGGCAGTTTGGGACAACAGGGCCAAAATGTCACTTTCACAGTCCCAAAGTGCCATTTTCACAGTAAAAAGGCCTGGTTCACTTTTGCTTAGCTTAGTCTGTAACTTGAAAACTATGTACCGTATGGCCCTATAAACTGTGTTGGGATGAAAGCTAGCCACTTTGAGCAATGTGGGAAGTGCTGGGGCAGTTTGGGACAACAGGGCCAAAATGTCACTTTCACAGTCCCAAAGTGCCATTTTCACAGTAAAAAGGCCTGGTTCACTTTTGCTTAGCTTAGTCTGTAACTTGAAAACTATGTACCGTATGGCCCTATAAACTGTGTTGGGATGAAAGCTAGCCACTTTGAGCAATGTGGGAAGTGCTGGGGCAGTTTGGGACAACAGGGCCAAAATGTCACTTTCACAGTCCCAAAGTGCCATTTTCATAGTAAAAAGGCCTGGTTCACTTTTGCTTAGCTTAGTCTGTAACTTGAAAACTATGTACCGTATGGCCCTATAAACTGTGTTGGGATGAAAGCTAGCCACTTTGAGCAATGTGGGAAGTGCTGGGGCAGTTTGGGACAACAGGGCCAAAATGTCACTTTCACAGTCCCAAAGTGCCGTTTTCACAGTAAAAAGGCCTGGTTCACTTTTGCTTAGCTTAGTCTGTAACTTGAAAACTATGTACCGTATGGCCCTATAAACTGTGTTGGGATGAAAGCTAGCCACTTTGAGCAATGTGGGAAGTGCTGGGGCAGTTTGGGACAACAGGGCCAAAACCCTAACCCTAACCCTAACCCTTTCACAGTCCCAAAGTGCCATTTTCACAGTAAAAAAAAAAAGATTAATTTTGCTTAGCTTAGTCTGTAACTTGAAAACTATGTACAGTATGGCCCTATAAACTGTGTTGGGATGAAAGCTAGCCACTTTGAGCAATGTGGGAAGTGCTGGGGCAGTTTGGGACAACAGGGCCAAAATGTCACTTTCACAGTCCCAAAGTGCCATTTTCACAGTAAAAAGGCCTGGTTCACTTTTGCTTAGCTTAGTCTGTAACTTGAAAACTATGTACCGTATGGCCCTAAAAACTGTGTTGGGATGAAAGCTAGCCACTTTGAGCAATGTGGGAAGTGCTGGGGCAGTTTGGGACAACAGGGCCAAAACCCTAACCCTAACCCTTTCACAGTCCCAAAGTGCCATTTTCACAGTAAAAAGGCCTGGTTCACTTTTGCTTAGCTTAGTCTGTAACTTGAAAACTATGTACCGTATGGCCCTATAAACTGTGTTGGGATGAAAGCTAGCCACTTTGAGCAATGTGGGAAGTGCTGGGGCAGTTTGGGACAACAGGGCCAAAATGTCACTTTCACAGTCCCAAAGTGCCATTTTCACAGTAAAAAGGCCTGGTTCACTTTTGCTTAGCTTAGTCTGTAACTTGAAAACTATGTACCGTATGGCCCTATAAACTGTGTTGGGATGAAAGCTAGCCACTTTGAGCAATGTGGGAAGTGCTGGGGCAGTTTGGGACAACAGGGCCAAAACCCTAACCCTAACCCCAACCCTTTCACAGTCCCAAAGTGCCATTTTCACAGTAAAAAAAAAAAGATTAATTTTGCTTAGCTTAGTCTGTAACTTGAAAACTATGTACCGTATGGCCCTATAAACTGTGTTGGGATGAAAGCTAGCCACTTTGAGCAATGTGGGAAGTGCTGGGGCAGTTTGGGACAACAGGGCCAAAATGTCACTTTCACAGTCCCAAAGTGCCATTTTCACAGTAAAAAGGCCTGGTTCACTTTTGCTTAGCTTAGTCTGTAACTTGAAAACTATGTACCGTATGGCCCTATAAACTGTGTTGGGATGAAAGCTAGCCACTTTGAGCAATGTGGGAAGTGCTGGGGCAGTTTGGGACAACAGGGCCAAAATGTCACTTTCACAGTCCCAAAGTGCCATTTTCACAGTAAAAAGGCCTGGTTCACTTTTGCTTAGCTTAGTCTGTAAATTGAAAACTATGTACCGTATGGCCCTAAAAACTGTGTTGGGATGAAAGCTAGCCACTTTGAGCAATGTGGGAAGTGCTGGGGCAGTTTGGGACAACAGGGCCAAAACCCTAACCCTAACCCTTTCACAGTCCCAAAGTGCCATTTTCACAGTAAAAAAAAAAAGATTAATTTTGCTTAGCTTAGTCTGTAACTTGAAAACTATGTACCGTATGGCCCTATAAACTGTGTTGGGATGAAATCTAGCCACTTTGAGCAATGTGGGAAGTGCTGGGGCAGTTTGGGACAACAGGGCCAAAATGTCACTTTCACAGTCCCAAAGTGCCGTTTTCACAGTAAAAAGGCCTGGTTCACTTTTGCTTAGCTTAGTCTGTAACTTGAAAACTATGTACCGTATGGCCCTATAAACTGTGTTGGGATGAAAGCTAGCCACTTTGAGCAATGTGGGAAGTGCTGGGGCAGTTTGGGACAACAGGGCCAAAATGTCACTTTCACAGTCCCAAAGTGCCATTTTCACAGTAAAAAGGCCTGGTTCACTTTTGCTTAGCTTAGTCTGTAACTTGAAAACTATGTACCGTATGGCCCTATAAACTGTGTTGGGATGAAAGCTAGCCACTTTGAGCAATGTGGGAAGTGCTGGGGCAGTTTGGGACAACAGGGCCAAAATGTCACTTTCACAGTCCCAAAGTGCCATTTTCACAGTAAAAAGGCCTGGTTCACTTTTGCTTAGCTTAGTCTGTAACTTGAAAACTATGTACCGTATGGCCCTAAAAACTGTGTTGGGATGAAAGCTAGCCACTTTGAGCAATGTGGGAAGTGCTGGGGCAGTTTGGGACAACAGGGCCAAAACCCTAACCCTAACCCTTTCACAGTCCCAAAGTGCCATTTTCACAGTAAAAAAAAAAAGATTCATTTTGCTTAGCTTAGTCTGTAACTTGAAAACTATGTACCGTATGGCCCTATAAACTGTGTTGGGATGAAAGCTAGCCACTTTGAGCAATGTGGGAAGTGCTGGGGCAGTTTGGGACAACAGGGCCAAAATGTCACTTTCACAGTCCCAAAGTGCCATTTTCACAGTAAAAAGGCCTGGTTCACTTTTGCTTAGCTTAGTCTGTAACTTGAAAACTATGTACGGTATGGCCCTATAAACTGTGTTGGGATGAAAGCTAGCCACTTTGAGCAATGTGGGAAGTGCTGGGGCAGTTTGGGACAACAGGGCCAAAACCCTAACCCTAACCCTAACCCTTTCACAGTCCCAAAGTGCCATTTTCACAGTAAAAAAAAAAAGATTAATTTTGCTTAGCTTAGTCTGTAACTTGAAAACTATGTACCGTATGGCCCTATAAACTGTGTTGGGATGAAAGCTAGCCACTTTGAGCAATGTGGGAAGTGCTGGGGCAGTTTGGGACAACAGGGCCAAAATGTCACTTTCACAGTCCCAAAGTGCCATTTTCACAGTAAAAAGGCCTGGTTCACTTTTGCTTAGCTTAGTCTGTAACTTGAAAACTATGTACCGTATGGCCCTATAAACTGTGTTGGGATGAAAGCTAGCCACTTTGAGCAATGTGGGAAGTGCTGGGGCAGTTTGGGACAACAGGGCCAAAATGTCACTTTCACAGTCCCAAAGTGCCATTTTCACAGTAAAAAGGCCTGGTTCACTTTTGCTTAGCTTAGTCTGTAACTTGAAAACTATGTACCGTATGGCCCTATAAACTGTGTTGGGATGAAAGCTAGCCACTTTGAGCAATGTGGGAAGTGCTGGGGCAGTTTGGGACAACAGGGCCAAAATGTCACTTTCACAGTCCCAAAGTGCCATTTTCACAGTAAAAAGGCCTGGTTCACTTTTGCTTAGCTTAGTCTGTAACTTGAAAACTATGTACCGTATGGCCCTATAAACTGTGTTGGGATGAAAGCTAGCCACTTTGAGCAATGTGGGAAGTGCTGGGGCAGTTTGGGACAACAGGGCCAAAATGTCACTTTCACAGTCCCAAAGTGCCGTTTTCACAGTAAAAAGGCCTGGTTCACTTTTGCTTAGCTTAGTCTGTAACTTGAAAACTATGTACCGTATGGCCCTATAAACTGTGTTGGGATGAAAGCTAGCCACTTTGAGCAATGTGGGAAGTGCTGGGGCAGTTTGGGACAACAGGGCCAAAACCCTAACCCTAACCCTAACCCTTTCACAGTCCCAAAGTGCCATTTTCACAGTAAAAAAAAAAAGATTAATTTTGCTTAGCTTAGTCTGTAACTTGAAAACTATGTACAGTATGGCCCTATAAACTGTGTTGGGATGAAAGCTAGCCACTTTGAGCAATGTGGGAAGTGCTGGGGCAGTTTGGGACAACAGGGCCAAAATGTCACTTTCACAGTCCCAAAGTGCCATTTTCACAGTAAAAAGGCCTGGTTCACTTTTGCTTAGCTTAGTCTGTAACTTGAAAACTATGTACCGTATGGCCCTATAAACTGTGTTGGGATGAAAGCTAGCCACTTTGAGCAATGTGGGAAGTGCTGGGGCAGTTTGGGACAACAGGGCCAAAACCCTAACCCTAACCCTAACCCTTTCACAGTCCCAAAGTGCCATTTTCACAGTAAAAAAAAAAAGATTCATTTTGCTTAGCTTAGTCTGTAACTTGAAAACTATGTACCGTATGGCCCTATAAACTGTGTTGGGATGAAAGCTAGCCACTTTGAGCAATGTGGGAAGTGCTGGGGCAGTTTGGGACAACAGGGCCAAAATGTCACTTTCACAGTCCCAAAGTGCCATTTTCACAGTAAAAAGGCCTGGTTCACTTTTGCTTAGCTTAGTCTGTAACTTGAAAACTATGTACCGTATGGCCCTATAAACTGTGTTGGGATGAAAGCTAGCCACTTTGAGCAATGTGGGAAGTGCTGGGGCAGTTTGGGACAACAGGGCCAAAATGTCACTTTCACAGTCCCAAAGTGCCATTTTCACAGTAAAAAGGCCTGGTTCACTTTTGCTTAGCTTAGTCTGTAACTTGAAAACTATGTACCGTATGGCCCTATAAACTGTGTTGGGATGAAAGCTAGCCACTTTGAGCAATGTGGGAAGTGCTGGGGCAGTTTGGGACAACAGGGCCAAAATGTCACTTTCACAGTCCCAAAGTGCCATTTTCACAGTAAAAAGGCCTGGTTCACTTTTGCTTAGCTTAGTCTGTAACTTGAAAACTATGTACCGTATGGCCCTAAAAACTGTGTTGGGATGAAAGCTAGCCACTTTGAGCAATGTGGGAAGTGCTGGGGCAGTTTGGGACAACAGGGCCAAAACCCTAACCCTAACCCTTTCACAGTCCCAAAGTGCCATTTTCACAGTAAAAAGGCCTGGTTCACTTTTGCTTAGCTTAGTCTGTAACTTGAAAACTATGTACCGTATGGCCCTATAAACTGTGTTGGGATGAAAGCTAGCCACTTTGAGCAATGTGGGAAGTGCTGGGGCAGTTTGGGACAACAGGGCCAAAATGTCACTTTCACAGTCCCAAAGTGCCATTTTCACAGTAAAAAGGCCTGGTTCACTTTTGCTTAGCTTAGTCTGTAACTTGAAAACTATGTACCGTATGGCCCTATAAACTGTGTTGGGATGAAAGCTAGCCACTTTGAGCAATGTGGGAAGTGCTGGGGCAGTTTGGGACAACAGGGCCAAAATGTCACTTTCACAGTCCCAAAGTGCCATTTTCACAGTAAAAAGGCCTGGTTCACTTTTGCTTAGCTTAGTCTGTAACTTGAAAACTATGTACCGTATGGCCCTAAAAACTGTGTTGGGATGAAAGCTAGCCACTTTGAGCAATGTGGGAAGTGCTGGGGCAGTTTGGGACAACAGGGCCAAAACCCTAACCCTAACCCTTTCACAGTCCCAAAGTGCCATTTTCACAGTAAAAAGGCCTGGTTCACTTTTGCTTAGCTTAGTCTGTAACTTGAAAACTATGTACCGTATGGCCCTATAAACTGTGTTGGGATGAAAGCTAGCCACTTTGAGCAATGTGGGAAGTGCTGGGGCAGTTTGGGACAACAGGGCCAAAACCCTAACCCTAACCCTAACCCTTTCACAGTCCCAAAGTGCCATTTTCACAGTAAAAAAAAAAAGATTCATTTTGCTTAGCTTAGTCTGTAACTTGAAAACTATGTACCGTATGGCCCTATAAACTGTGTTGGGATGAAAGCTAGCCACTTTGAGCAATGTGGGAAGTGCTGGGGCAGTTTGGGACAACAGGGCCAAAATGTCACTTTCACAGTCCCAAAGTGCCATTTTCACAGTAAAAAGGCCTGGTTCACTTTTGCTTAGCTTAGTCTGTAACTTGAAAACTATGTACCGTATGGCCCTATAAACTGTGTTGGGATGAAAGCTAGCCACTTTGAGCAATGTGGGAAGTGCTGGGGCAGTTTGGGACAACAGGGCCAAAATGTCACTTTCACAGTCCCAAAGTGCCATTTTCACAGTAAAAAGGCCTGGTTCACTTTTGCTTAGCTTAGTCTGTAACTTGAAAACTATGTACCGTATGGCCCTATAAACTGTGTTGGGATGAAAGCTAGCCACTTTGAGCAATGTGGGAAGTGCTGGGGCAGTTTGGGACAACAGGGCCAAAATGTCACTTTCACAGTCCCAAAGTGCCATTTTCACAGTAAAAAGGCCTGGTTCACTTTTGCTTAGCTTAGTCTGTAACTTGAAAACTATGTACCGTATGGCCCTATAAACTGTGTTGGGATGAAAGCTAGCCACTTTGAGCAATGTGGGAAGTGCTGGGGCAGTTTGGGACAACAGGGCCAAAATGTCACTTTCAAAGTCCCAAAGTGCCATTTTCACAGTAAAAAGGCCTGGTTCACTTTTGCTTAGCTTAGTCTGTAACTTGAAAACTATGTACCGTATGGCCCTATAAACTGTGTTGGGATGAAAGCTAGCCACTTTGAGCAATGTGGGAAGTGCTGGGGCAGTTTGGGACAACAGGGCCAAAATGTCACTTTCACAGTCCCAAAGTGCCGTTTTCACAGTAAAAAGGCCTGGTTCACTTTTGCTTAGCTTAGTCTGTAACTTGAAAACTATGTACCGTATGGCCCTATAAACTGTGTTGGGATGAAAGCTAGCCACTTTGAGCAATGTGGGAAGTGCTGGGGCAGTTTGGGACAACAGGGCCAAAACCCTAACCCTAACCCTAACCCTTTCACAGTCCCAAAGTGCCATTTTCACAGTAAAAAAAAAAAGATTCATTTTGCTTAGCTTAGTCTGTAACTTGAAAACTATGTACAGTATGGCCCTATAAACTGTGTTGGGATGAAAGCTAGCCACTTTGAGCAATGTGGGAAGTGCTGGGGCAGTTTGGGACAACAGGGCCAAAATGTCACTTTCACAGTCCCAAAGTGCCATTTTCACAGTAAAAAGGCCTGGTTCACTTTTGCTTAGCTTAGTCTGTAACTTGAAAACTATGTACCGTATGGCCGTATAAACTGTGTTGGGATGAAAGCTAGCCACTTTGAGCAATGTGGGAAGTGCTGGGGCAGTTTGGGACAACAGGGCCAAAACCCTAACCCTAACCCTAACCCTTTCACAGTCCCAAAGTGCCATTTTCACAGTAAAAAAAAAAAGATTCATTTTGCTTAGCTTAGTCTGTAACTTGAAAACTATGTACCGTATGGCCCTATAAACTGTGTTGGGATGAAAGCTAGCCACTTTGAGCAATGTGGGAAGTGCTGGGGCAGTTTGGGACAACAGGGCCAAAATGTCACTTTCACAGTCCCAAAGTGCCATTTTCACAGTAAAAAGGCCTGGTTCACTTTTGCTTAGCTTAGTCTGTAACTTGAAAACTATGTACCGTATGGCCCTATAAACTGTGTTGGGATGAAAGCTAGCCACTTTGAGCAATGTGGGAAGTGCTGGGGCAGTTTGGGACAACAGGGCCAAAATGTCACTTTCACAGTCCCAAAGTGCCATTTTCACAGTAAAAAGGCCTGGTTCACTTTTGCTTAGCTTAGTCTGTAACTTGAAAACTATGTACCGTATGGCCCTATAAACTGTGTTGGGATGAAAGCTAGCCACTTTGAGCAATGTGGGAAGCTTTCATCCCAACACAGTTTATAGGGCCATACGGTACATAGTTTTCAAGTTACAGACTAAGCTAAGCAAAAGTGAACCAGGCCTTTTTACTGTGAAAATGGCACTTTGGGACTGTGAAAGTGACATTTTGGCCCTGTTGTCCCAAACTGCCCCAGCACTTCCCACATTGCTCAAAGTGGCTAGCTTTCATCCCAACACAGTTTATAGGGCCATACGGTACATAGTTTTCAAGTTACAGACTAAGCTAAGCAAAATGAATCTTTTTTTTTTTACTGTGAAAATGGCACTTTGGGACTGTGAAAGGGTTAGGGTTAGGGTTAGGGTTTTGGCCCTGTTGTCCCAAACTGCCCCAGCACTTCCCACATTGCTCAAAGTGGCTAGCTTTCATCCCAACACAGTTTATAGGGCCATACGGTACATAGTTTTCAAGTTACAGACTAAGCTAAGCAAAAGTGAACCAGGCCTTTTTACTGTGAAAATGGCACTTTGGGACTGTGAAAGTGACATTTTGGCCCTGTTGTCCCAAACTGCCCCAGCACTTCCCACATTGCTCAAAGTGGCTAGCTTTCATCCCAACACAGTTTATAGGGCCATACGGTACATAGTTTTCAAGTTACAGACTAAGCTAAGCAAAATGAATCTTTTTTTTTTTACTGTGAAAATGGCACTTTGGGACTGTGAAAGGGTTAGGGTTAGGGTTAGGGTTTTGGCCCTGTTGTCCCAAACTGCCCCAGCACTTCCCACATTGCTCAAAGTGGCTAGCTTTCATCCCAACACAGTTTATAGGGCCATACCGTACATAGTTTTCAAGTTACAGACTAAGCTAAGCAAAATTAATCTTTTTTTTTTTACTGTGAAAATGGCACTTTGGGACTGTGAAAGTGTTAGGGTTAGGGTTTTGGCCCTGTTGTCCCAAACTGCCCCAGCACTTCCCACATTGCTCAAAGTGGCTAGCTTTCATCCCAACACAGTTTTTAGGGCCATACGGTACATAGTTTTCAATTTACAGACTAAGCTAAGCAAAAGTGAACCAGGCCTTTTTACTGTGAAAATGGCACTTTGGGACTGTGAAAGTGACATTTTGGCCCTGTTGTCCCAAACTGCCCCAGCACTTCCCACATTGCTCAAAGTGGCTAGCTTTCATCCCAACACAGTTTATAGGGCCATACGGTACATAGTTTTCAAGTTACAGACTAAGCTAAGCAAAAGTGAACCAGGCCTTTTTACTGTGAAAATGGCACTTTGGGACTGTGAAAGTGACATTTTGGCCCTGTTGTCCCAAACTGCCCCAGCACTTCCCACATTGCTCAAAGTGGCTAGCTTTCATCCCAACACAGTTTATAGGGCCATACGGTACATAGTTTTCAAGTTACAGACTAAGCTAAGCAAAATTAATCTTTTTTTTTTTACTGTGAAAATGGCACTTTGGGACTGTGAAAGGGTTGGGGTTAGGGTTAGGGTTTTGGCCCTGTTGTCCCAAACTGCCCCAGCACTTCCCACATTGCTCAAAGTGGCTAGCTTTCATCCCAACACAGTTTATAGGGCCATACGGTACATAGTTTTCAAGTTACAGACTAAGCTAAGCAAAATGAATCTTTTTTTTTTTACTGTGAAAATGGCACTTTGGGACTGTGAAAGGGTTAGGGTTAGGGTTTTGGCCCTGTTGTCCCAAACTGCCCCAGCACTTCCCACATTGCTCAAAGTGGCTAGCTTTCATCCCAACACAGTTTTTAGGGCCATACGGTACATAGTTTTCAATTTACAGACTAAGCTAAGCAAAAGTGAACCAGGCCTTTTTACTGTGAAAATGGCACTTTGGGACTGTGAAAGTGACATTTTGGCCCTGTTGTCCCAAACTGCCCCAGCACTTCCCACATTGCTCAAAGTGGCTAGCTTTCATCCCAACACAGTTTATAGGGCCATACGGTACATAGTTTTCAAGTTACAGACTAAGCTAAGCAAAAGTGAACCAGGCCTTTTTACTGTGAAAATGGCACTTTGGGACTGTGAAAGTGACATTTTGGCCCTGTTGTCCCAAACTGCCCCAGCACTTCCCACATTGCTCAAAGTGGCTAGCTTTCATCCCAACACAGTTTATAGGGCCATACGGTACATAGTTTTCAAGTTACAGACTAAGCTAAGCAAAATGAATCTTTTTTTTTTTACTGTGAAAATGGCACTTTGGGACTGTGAAAGGGTTGGGGTTAGGGTTAGGGTTTTGGCCCTGTTGTCCCAAACTGCCCCAGCACTTCCCACATTGCTCAAAGTGGCTAGCTTTCATCCCAACACAGTTTATAGGGCCATACGGTACATAGTTTTCAAGTTACAGACTAAGCTAAGCAAAATGAATCTTTTTTTTTTTACTGTGAAAATGGCACTTTAGGACTGTGAAAGGGTTAGGGTTAGGGTTAGGGTTTTGGCCCTGTTGTCCCAAACTGCCCCAGCACTTCCCACATTGCTCAAAGTGGCTAGCTTTCATCCCAACACAGTTTATAGGGCCATACGGTACATAGTTTTCAAGTTACAGACTAAGCTAAGCAAAAGTGAACCAGGCCTTTTTACTGTGAAAATGACATTTTGGGACTGTGAAAGTGACATTTTGGCCCTGTTGTCCCAAACTGCCCCAGCACTTCCCACATTGCTCAAAGTGGCTAGCTTTCATCCCAACACAGTTTATAGGGCCATACGGTACATAGTTTTCAAGTTACAGACTAAGCTAAGCAAAATGAATCTTTTTTTTTTTACTGTGAAAATGGCACTTTGGGACTGTGAAAGGGTTAGGGTTAGGGTTAGGGTTTTGGCCCTGTTGTCCCAAACTGCCCCAGCACTTCCCACATTGCTCAAAGTGGCTAGCTTTCATCCCAACACAGTTTATAGGGCCATACGGTACATAGTTTTCAAGTTACAGACTAAGTTAAGCAAAAGTGAACCAGGCCTTTTTACTGTGAAAATGGCACTTTGGGACTGTGAAAGTGACATTTTGGCCCTGTTGTCCCAAACTGCCCCAGCACTTCCCACATTGCTCAAAGTGGCTAGCTTTCATCCCAACACAGTTTATAGGGCCATACGGTACATAGTTTTCAAGTTACAGACTAAGCTAAGCAAAATGAATCATTTTTTTTTTACTGTGAAAATGGCACTTTGGGACTGTGAAAGGGTTGGGGTTAGGGTTAGGGTTTTGGCCCTGTTGTCCCAAACTGCCCCAGCACTTCCCACATTGCTCAAAGTGGCTAGCTTTCATCCCAACACAGTTTATAGGGCCATACGGTACATAGTTTTCAAGTTACAGACTAAGCTAAGCAAAATGAATCTTTTTTTTTATACTGTGAAAATGGCACTTTGGGACTGTGAAAGGGTTAGGGTTAGGGTTAGGGTTAGGGTTTTGGCCCTGTTGTCCCAAACTGCCCCAGCACTTCCCACATTGCTCAAAGTGGCAAGCTTTCATCCCAACACAGTTTATAGGGCCATACGGTACATAGTTTTCAAGTTACAGACTAAGCTAAGCAAAAGTGAACCAGGCCTTTTTACTGTGAAAATGGCACTTTGGGACTGTGAAAGTGACATTTTGGCCCTGTTGTCCCAAACTGCCCCAGCACTTCCCACATTGCTCAAAGTGGCTAGCTTTCATCCCAACACAGTTTATAGGGCCATACGGTACATAGTTTTCAAGTTACAGACTAAGCTAAGCAAAATGAATCTTTTTTTTTTTACTGTGAAAATGGCACTTTGGGACTGTGAAAGGGTTGGGGTTAGGGTTAGGGTTTTGGCCCTGTTGTCCCAAACTGCCCCAGCACTTCCCACATTGCTCAAAGTGGCTAGCTTTCATCCCAACACAGTTTATAGGGCCATACGGTACATAGTTTTCAAGTTACAGACTAAGCTAAGCAAAATGAATCTTTTTTTTTTTACTGTGAAAATGGCACTTTGGGACTGTGAAAGGGTTGGGGTTAGGGTTAGGGTTTTGGCCCTGTTGTCCCAAACTGCCCCAGCACTTCCCACATTGCTCAAAGTGGCTAGCTTTCATCCCAACACAGTTTATAGGGCCATACGGTACATAGTTTTCAAGTTACAGACTAAGCTAAGCAAAATGAATCTTTTTTTTTTTACTGTGAAAATGGCACTTTGGGAATGTGAAAGGGTTAGGGTTAGGGTTAGGGTTTTGGCCCTGTTGTCCCAAACTGCCCCAGCACTTCCCACATTGCTCAAAGTGGCTAGCTTTCATCCCAACACAGTTTATAGGGCCATACGGTACATAGTTTTCAAGTTACAGACTAAGCTAAGCAAAAGTGAACCAGGCCTTTTTACTGTGAAAATGGCACTTTGGGACTGTGAAAGTGACATTTTGGCCCTGTTGTCCCAAACTGCCCCAGCACTTCCCACATTGCTCAAAGTGGCTAGCTTTCATCCCAACACAGTTTATAGGGCCATACGGTACATAGTTTTCAAGTTACAGACTAAGCTAAGCAAAATGAATCTTTTTTTTTTTACTGTGAAAATGGCACTTTGGGACTGTGAAAGGGTTAGGGTTAGGGTTAGGGTTTTGGCCCTGTTGTCCCAAACTGCCCCAGCACTTCCCACATTGCTCAAAGTGGCTAGCTTTCATCCCAACACAGTTTATAGGGCCATACGGTACATAGTTTTCAAGTTACAGACTAAGCTAAGCAAAAGTGAACCAGGCCTTTTTACTGTGAAAATGGCACTTTGGGACTGTGAAAGTGACATTTTGGCCCTGTTGTCCCAAACTGCCCCAGCACTTCCCACATTGCTCAAAGTGGCTAGCTTTCATCCCAACACAGTTTATAGGGCCATACGGTACATAGTTTTCAAGTTACAGACTAAGCTAAGCAAAATTAATCTTTTTTTTTTTACTGTGAAAATGGCACTTTGGGACTGTGAAAGGGTTGGGGTTAGGGTTAGGGTTTTGGCCCTGTTGTCCCAAACTGCCCCAGCACTTCCCACATTGCTCAAAGTGGCTAGCTTTCATCCCAACACAGTTTATAGGGCCATACGGTACATAGTTTTCAAGTTACAGACTAAGCTAAGCAAAATGAATCTTTTTTTTTTTTACTGTGAAAATGGCACTTGTCCCAAACTGCCCCAGCACTTCCCACATTGCTCAAAGTGGCTAGCTTTCATCCCAACACAGTTTATAGGGCCATACGGTACATAGTTTTCAAGTTACAGACTAAGCTAAGCAAAAGTGAACCAGGCCTTTTTACTGTGAAAATGGCACTTTGGGACTGTGAAAGTGACATTTTGGCCCTGTTGTCCCAAACTGCCCCAGCACTTCCCACATTGCTCAAAGTGGCTAGCTTTCATCCCAACACAGTTTATAGGGCCATACGGTACATAGTTTTCAAGTTACAGACTAAGCTAAGCAAAATTAATCTTTTTTTTTTTACTGTGAAAATGGCACTTTGGGACTGTGAAAGGGTTGGGGTTAGGGTTAGGGTTTTGGCCCTGTTGTCCCAAACTGCCCCAGCACTTCCCACATTGCTCAAAGTGGCTAGCTTTCATCCCAACACAGTTTATAGGGCCATACGGTACATAGTTTTCAAGTTACAGACTAAGCTAAGCAAAATGAATCTTTTTTTTTTTACTGTGAAAATGGCACTTTGGGACTGTGAAAGGGTTAGGGTTAGGGTTAGGGTTTTGGCCCTGTTGTCCCAAACTGCCCCAGCACTTCCCACATTGCTCAAAGTGGCTAGCTTTCATCCCAACACAGTTTATAGGGCCATACGGTACATAGTTTTCAAGTTACAGACTAAGCTAAGCAAAAGTGAACCAGGCCTTTTTACTGTGAAAATGGCACTTTGGGACTGTGAAAGTGACATTTTGGCCCTGTTGTCCCAAACTGCCCCAGCACTTCCCACATTGCTCAAAGTGGCTAGCTTTCATCCCAACACAGTTTATAGGGCCATACGGTACATAGTTTTCAAGTTACAGACTAAGCTAAGCAAAAGTGAACCAGGCCTTTTTACTGTGAAAATGGCACTTTGGGACTGTGAAAGTGACATTTTGGCCCTGTTGTCCCAAACTGCCCCAGCACTTCCCACATTGCTCAAAGTGGCTAGCTTTCATCCCAACACAGTTTATAGGGCCATACGGTACATAGTTTTCAAGTTACAGACTAAGCTAAGCAAAATGAATCTTTTTTTTTTTACTGTGAAAATGGCACTTTGGGACTGTGAAAGGGTTGGGGTTAGGGTTAGGGTTTTGGCCCTGTTGTCCCAAACTGCCCCAGCACTTCCCACATTGCTCAAAGTGGCTAGCTTTCATCCCAACACAGTTTATAGGGCCATACGGTACATAGTTTTCAAGTTACAGACTAAGCTAAGCAAAATGAATCTTTTTTTTTTTACTGTGAAAATGGCACTTTGGGACTGTGAAAGGGTTGGGGTTAGGGTTAGGGTTTTGGCCCTGTTTTCCCAAACTGCCCCAGCACTTCCCACATTGCTCAAAGTGGCTAGCTTTCATCCCAACACAGTTTATAGGGCCATACGGTACATAGTTTTCAAGTTACAGACTAAGCTAAGCAAAAGTGAACCAGGCCTTTTTACTGTGAAAATGGCACTTTGGGACTGTGAAAGTGACATTTTGGCCCTGTTGTCCCAAACTGCCCCAGCACTTCCCACATTGCTCAAAGTGGCTAGCTTTCATCCCAACACAGTTTATAGGGCCATACGGTACATAGTTTTCAAGTTACAGACTAAGCTAAGCAAAATGAATCTTTTTTTTTTTACTGTGAAAATGGCACTTTGGGACTGTGAAAGGGTTGGGGTTAGGGTTAGGGTTTTGGCCCTGTTGTCCCAAACTGCCCCAGCACTTCCCACATTGCTCAAAGTGGCTAGCTTTCATCCCAACACAGTTTATAGGGCCATACGGTACATAGTTTTCAAGTTACAGACTAAGCTAAGCAAAAGTGAACCAGGCCTTTTTACTGTGAAAATGGCACTTTGGGACTGTGAAAGTGACATTTTGGCCCTGTTGTCCCAAACTGCCCCAGCACTTCCCACATTGCTCAAAGTGGCTAGCTTTCATCCCAACACAGTTTATAGGGCCATACGGTACATAGTTTTCAAGTTACAGACTAAGCTAAGCAAAATGAATCTTTTTTTTTTTACTGTGAAAATGGCACTTTGGGACTGTGAAAGGGTTGGGGTTAGGGTTAGGGTTTTGGCCCTGTTGTCCCAAACTGCCCCAGCACTTCCCACATTGCTCAAAGTGGCTAGCTTTCATCCCAACACAGTTTATAGGGCCATACGGTACATAGTTTTCAAGTTACAGACTAAGCTAAGCAAAATGAATCTTTTTTTTTTTACTGTGAAAATGGCACTTTGGGACTGTGAAAGGGTTAGGGTTAGGGTTAGGGTTTTGGCCCTGTTGTCCCAAACTGCCCCAGCACTTCCCACATTGCTCAAAGTGGCTAGCTTTCATCCCAACACAGTTTATAGGGCCATACGGTACATAGTTTTCAAGTTACAGACTAAGCTAAGCAAAAGTGAACCAGGCCTTTTTACTGTGAAAATGACACTTTGGGACTGTGAAAGTGACATTTTGGCCCTGTTGTCCCAAACTGCCCCAGCACTTCCCACATTGCTCAAAGTGGCTAGCTTTCATCCCAACACAGTTTATAGGGCCATACGGTACATAGTTTTCAAGTTACAGACTAAGCTAAGCAAAATGAATCTTTTTTTTTTTACTGTGAAAATGGCACTTTGGGACTGTGAAAGGGTTAGGGTTAGGGTTAGGGTTTTGGCCCTGTTGTCCCAAACTGCCCCAGCACTTCCCACATTGCTCAAAGTGGCTAGCTTTCATCCCAACACAGTTTATAGGGCCATACGGTACATAGTTTTCAAGTTACAGACTAAGTTAAGCAAAAGTGAACCAGGCCTTTTTACTGTGAAAATGGCACTTTGGGACTGTGAAAGTGACATTTTGGCCCTGTTGTCCCAAACTGCCCCAGCACTTCCCACATTGCTCAAAGTGGCTAGCTTTCATCCCAACACAGTTTATAGGGCCATACGGTACATAGTTTTCAAGTTACAGACTAAGCTAAGCAAAATGAATCTTTTTTTTTTTACTGTGAAAATGGCACTTTGGGACTGTGAAAGGGTTAGGGTTAGGGTTAGGGTTTTGGCCCTGTTGTCCCAAACTGCCCCAGCACTTCCCACATTGCTCAAAGTGGCTAGCTTTCATCCCAACACAGTTTATAGGGCCATACGGTACATAGTTTTCAAGTTACAGACTAAGCTAAGCAAAAGTGAACCAGGCCTTTTTACTGTGAAAATGGCACTTTGGGACTGTGAAAGTGACATTTTGGCCCTGTTGTCCCAAACTGCCCCAGCACTTCCCACATTGCTCAAAGTGGCTAGCTTTCATCCCAACACAGTTTATAGGGCCATACGGTACATAGTTTTCAAGTTACAGACTAAGCTAAGCAAAATGAATCTTTTTTTTTTTACTGTGAAAATGGCACTTTGGGACTGTGAAAGGGTTGGGGTTAGGGTTAGGGTTTTGGCCCTGTTGTCCCAAACTGCCCCAGCACTTCCCACATTGCTCAAAGTGGCTAGCTTTCATCCCAACACAGTTTATAGGGCCATACGGTACATAGTTTTCAAGTTACAGACTAAGCTAAGCAAAATGAATCTTTTTTTTTTACTGTGAAAATGGCACTTTGGGACTGTGAAAGGGTTGGGGTTAGGGTTAGGGTTTTGGCCCTGTTGTCCCAAACTGCCCCAGCACTTCCCACATTGCTCAAAGTGGCTAGCTTTCATCCCAACACAGTTTATAGGGCCATACGGTACATAGTTTTCAAGTTACAGACTAAGCTAAGCAAAATGAATCTTTTTTTTTTTACTGTGAAAATGGCACTTTGGGACTGTGAAAGGGTTGGGGTTAGGGTTAGGGTTTTGGCCCTGTTGTCCCAAACTGCCCCAGCACTTCCCACATTGCTCAAAGTGGCTAGCTTTCATCCCAACACAGTTTATAGGGCCATACGGTACATAGTTTTCAAGTTACAGACTAAGCTAAGCAAAATGAATCTTTTTTTTTTTACTGTGAAAATGGCACTTTGGGACTGTGAAAGGGTTGGGGTTAGGGTTAGGGTTTTGGCCCTGTTGTCCCAAACTGCCCCAGCACTTCCCACATTGCTCAAAGTGGCTAGCTTTCATCCCAACACAGTTTATAGGGCCATACGGTACATAGTTTTCAAGTTACAGACTAAGCTAAGCAAAATGAATCTTTTTTTTTTACTGTGAAAATGGCACTTTGGGACTGTGAAAGGGTTAGGGTTAGGGTTAGGGTTTTGGCCCTGTTGTCCCAAACTGCCCCAGCACTTCCCACATTGCTCAAAGTGGCTAGCTTTCATCCCAACACAGTTTATAGGGCCATACGGTACATAGTTTTCAAGTTACAGACTAAGCTAAGCAAAAGTGAACCAGGCCTTTTTACTGTGAAAATGGCACTTTGGGACTGTGAAAGTGACATTTTGGCCCTGTTGTCCCAAACTGCCCCAGCACTTCCCACATTGCTCAAAGTGGCTAGCTTTCATCCCAACACAGTTTATAGGGCCATACGGTACATAGTTTTCAAGTTACAGACTAAGCTAAGCAAAATGAATCTTTTTTTTTTTACTGTGAAAATGGCACTTTGGGACTGTGAAAGGGTTAGGGTTAGGGTTAGGGTTTTGGCCCTGTTGTCCCAAACTGCCCCAGCACTTCCCACATTGCTCAAAGTGGCTAGCTTTCATCCCAACACAGTTTATAGGGCCATACGGTACATAGTTTTCAAGTTACAGACTAAGCTAAGCAAAAGTGAACCAGGCCTTTTTACTGTGAAAATGGCACTTTGGGACTGTGAAAGTGACATTTTGGCCCTGTTGTCCCAAACTGCCCCAGCACTTCCCACATTGCTCAAAGTGGCTAGCTTTCATCCCAACACAGTTTATAGGGCCATACGGTACATAGTTTTCAAGTTACAGACTAAGCTAAGCAAAATTAATCTTTTTTTTTTTACTGTGAAAATGGCACTTTGGGACTGTGAAAGGGTTGGGGTTAGGGTTAGGGTTTTGGCCCTGTTGTCCCAAACTGCCCCAGCACTTCCCACATTGCTCAAAGTGGCTAGCTTTCATCCCAACACAGTTTATAGGGCCATACGGTACATAGTTTTCAAGTTACAGACTAAGCTAAGCAAAATGAATCTTTTTTTTTTTACTGTGAAAATGGCACTTTGGGACTGTGAAAGGGTTAGGGTTAGGGTTAGGGTTTTGGCCCTGTTGTCCCAAACTGCCCCAGCACTTCCCACATTGCTCAAAGTGGCTAGCTTTCATCCCAACACAGTTTATAGGGCCATACGGTACATAGTTTTCAAGTTACAGACTAAGCTAAGCAAAAGTGAACCAGGCCTTTTTACTGTGAAAATGGCACTTTGGGACTGTGAAAGTGACATTTTGGCCCTGTTGTCCCAAACTGCCCCAGCACTTCCCACATTGCTCAAAGTGGCTAGCTTTCATCCCAACACAGTTTATAGGGCCATACGGTACATAGTTTTCAAGTTACAGACTAAGCTAAGCAAAATTAATCTTTTTTTTTTACTGTGAAAATGGCACTTTGGGACTGTGAAAGGGTTGGGGTTAGGGTTAGGGTTTTGGCCCTGTTGTCCCAAACTGCCCCAGCACTTCCCACATTGCTCAAAGTGGCTAGCTTTCATCCCAACACAGTTTATAGGGCCATACGGTACATAGTTTTCAAGTTACAGACTAAGCTAAGCAAAAGTGAACCAGGCCTTTTTACTGTGAAAATGGCACTTTGGGACTGTGAAAGTGACATTTTGGCCCTGTTGTCCCAAACTGCCCCAGCACTTCCCACATTGCTCAAAGTGGCTAGCTTTCATCCCAACACAGTTTATAGGGCCATACGGTACATAGTTTTCAAGTTACAGACTAAGCTAAGCAAAAGTGAACCAGGCCTTTTTACTGTGAAAATGGCACTTTGGGACTGTGAAAGTGACATTTTGGCCCTGTTGTCCCAAACTGCCCCAGCACTTCCCACATTGCTCAAAGTGGCTAGCTTTCATCCCAACACAGTTTATAGGGCCATACGGTACATAGTTTTCAAGTTACAGACTAAGCTAAGCAAAATGAATCTTTTTTTTTTTACTGTGAAAATGGCACTTTGGGACTGTGAAAGGGTTGGGGTTAGGGTTAGGGTTTTGGCCCTGTTGTCCCAAACTGCCCCAGCACTTCCCACATTGCTCAAAGTGGCTAGCTTTCATCCCAACACAGTTTATAGGGCCATACGGTACATAGTTTTCAAGTTACAGACTAAGCTAAGCAAAATGAATCTTTTTTTTTTACTGTGAAAATGGCACTTTGGGACTGTGAAAGGGTTGGGGTTAGGGTTAGGGTTTTGGCCCTGTTGTCCCAAACTGCCCCAGCACTTCCCACATTGCTCAAAGTGGCTAGCTTTCATCCCAACACAGTTTATAGGGCCATACGGTACATAGTTTTCAAGTTACAGACTAAGCTAAGCAAAAGTAAACCAGGCCTTTTTACTGTGAAAATGGCACTTTGGGACTGTGAAAGTGACATTTTGGCCCTGTTGTCCCAAACTGCCCCAGCACTTCCCACATTGCTCAAAGTGGCTAGCTTTCATCCCAACACAGTTTATAGGGCCATACGGTACATAGTTTTCAAGTTACAGACTAAGCTAAGCAAAATGAATCTTTTTTTTTTTACTGTGAAAATGGCACTTTGGGACTGTGAAAGGGTTGGGGTTAGGGTTAGGGTTTTGGCCCTGTTGTCCCAAACTGCCCCAGCACTTCCCACATTGCTCAAAGTGGCTAGCTTTCATCCCAACACAGTTTATAGGGCCATACGGTACATAGTTTTCAAGTTACAGACTAAGCTAAGCAAAATGAATCTTTTTTTTTTTACTGTGAAAATGGCACTTTGGGACTGTGAAAGGGTTGGGGTTAGGGTTAGGGTTTTGGCCCTGTTGTCCCAAACTGCCCCAGCACTTCCCACATTGCTCAAAGTGGCTAGCTTTCATCCCAACACAGTTTATAGGGCCATACGGTACATAGTTTTCAAGTTACAGACTAAGCTAAGCAAAATGAATCTTTTTTTTTTACTGTGAAAATGGCACTTTGGGACTGTGAAAGGGTTGGGGTTAGGGTTAGGGTTTTGGCCCTGTTGTCCCAAACTGCCCCAGCACTTCCCACATTGCTCAAAGTGGCTAGCTTTCATCCCAACACAGTTTATAGGGCCATACGGTACATAGTTTTCAAGTTACAGACTAAGCTAAGCAAAATGAATCTTTTTTTTTTTACTGTGAAAATGGCACTTTGGGACTGTGAAAGGGTTAGGGTTAGGGTTAGGGTTTTGGCCCTGTTGTCCCAAACTGCCCCAGCACTTCCCACATTGCTCAAAGTGGCTAGCTTTCATCCCAACACAGTTTATAGGGCCATACGGTACATAGTTTTCAAGTTACAGACTAAGCTAAGCAAAAGTGAACCAGGCCTTTTTACTGTGAAAATGGCACTTTGGGACTGTGAAAGTGACATTTTGGCCCTGTTGTCCCAAACTGCCCCAGCACTTCCCACATTGCTCAAAGTGGCTAGCTTTCATCCCAACACAGTTTATAGGGCCATACGGTACATAGTTTTCAAGTTACAGACTAAGCTAAGCAAAATGAATCTTTTTTTTTTTACTGTGAAAATGGCACTTTGGGACTGTGAAAGGGTTAGGGTTAGGGTTAGGGTTTTGGCCCTGTTGTCCCAAACTGCCCCAGCACTTCCCACATTGCTCAAAGTGGCTAGCTTTCATCCCAACACAGTTTATAGGGCCATACGGTACATAGTTTTCAAGTTACAGACTAAGCTAAGCAAAAGTGAACCAGGCCTTTTTACTGTGAAAATGGCACTTTGGGACTGTGAAAGTGACATTTTGGCCCTGTTGTCCCAAACTGCCCCAGCACTTCCCACATTGCTCAAAGTGGCTAGCTTTCATCCCAACACAGTTTATAGGGCCATACGGTACATAGTTTTCAAGTTACAGACTAAGCTAAGCAAAATTAATCTTTTTTTTTTACTGTGAAAATGGCACTTTGGGACTGTGAAAGGGTTGGGGTTAGGGTTAGGGTTTTGGCCCTGTTGTCCCAAACTGCCCCAGCACTTCCCACATTGCTCAAAGTGGCTAGCTTTCATCCCAACACAGTTTATAGGGCCATACGGTACATAGTTTTCAAGTTACAGACTAAGCTAAGCAAAATGAATCTTTTTTTTTTTACTGTGAAAATGGCACTTTGGGACTGTGAAAGGGTTAGGGTTAGGGTTAGGGTTTTGGCCCTGTTGTCCCAAACTGCCCCAGCACTTCCCACATTGCTCAAAGTGGCTAGCTTTCATCCCAACACAGTTTATAGGGCCATACGGTACATAGTTTTCAAGTTACAGACTAAGCTAAGCAAAAGTGAACCAGGCCTTTTTACTGTGAAAATGGCACTTTGGGACTGTGAAAGTGACATTTTGGCCCTGTTGTCCCAAACTGCCCCAGCACTTCCCACATTGCTCAAAGTGGCTAGCTTTCATCCCAACACAGTTTATAGGGCCATACGGTACATAGTTTTCAAGTTACAGACTAAGCTAAGCAAAATTAATCTTTTTTTTTTACTGTGAAAATGGCACTTTGGGACTGTGAAAGGGTTGGGGTTAGGGTTAGGGTTTTGGCCCTGTTGTCCCAAACTGCCCCAGCACTTCCCACATTGCTCAAAGTGGCTAGCTTTCATCCCAACACAGTTTATAGGGCCATACGGTACATAGTTTTCAAGTTACAGACTAAGCTAAGCAAAAGTGAACCAGGCCTTTTTACTGTGAAAATGGCACTTTGGGACTGTGAAAGTGACATTTTGGCCCTGTTGTCCCAAACTGCCCCAGCACTTCCCACATTGCTCAAAGTGGCTAGCTTTCATCCCAACACAGTTTATAGGGCCATACGGTACATAGTTTTCAAGTTACAGACTAAGCTAAGCAAAAGTGAACCAGGCCTTTTTACTGTGAAAATGGCACTTTGGGACTGTGAAAGTGACATTTTGGCCCTGTTGTCCCAAACTGCCCCAGCACTTCCCACATTGCTCAAAGTGGCTAGCTTTCATCCCAACACAGTTTATAGGGCCATACGGTACATAGTTTTCAAGTTACAGACTAAGCTAAGCAAAATGAATCTTTTTTTTTTTACTGTGAAAATGGCACTTTGGGACTGTGAAAGGGTTGGGGTTAGGGTTAGGGTTTTGGCCCTGTTGTCCCAAACTGCCCCAGCACTTCCCACATTGCTCAAAGTGGCTAGCTTTCATCCCAACACAGTTTATAGGGCCATACGGTACATAGTTTTCAAGTTACAGACTAAGCTAAGCAAAATGAATCTTTTTTTTTTACTGTGAAAATGGCACTTTGGGACTGTGAAAGGGTTGGGGTTAGGGTTAGGGTTTTGGCCCTGTTGTCCCAAACTGCCCCAGCACTTCCCACATTGCTCAAAGTGGCTAGCTTTCATCCCAACACAGTTTATAGGGCCATACGGTACATAGTTTTCAAGTTACAGACTAAGCTAAGCAAAAGTGAACCAGGCCTTTTTACTGTGAAAATGGCACTTTGGGACTGTGAAAGTGACATTTTGGCCCTGTTGTCCCAAACTGCCCCAGCACTTCCCACATTGCTCAAAGTGGCTAGCTTTCATCCCAACACAGTTTATAGGGCCATACGGTACATAGTTTTCAAGTTACAGACTAAGCTAAGCAAAATGAATCTTTTTTTTTTTACTGTGAAAATGGCACTTTGGGACTGTGAAAGGGTTGGGGTTAGGGTTAGGGTTTTGGCCCTGTTGTCCCAAACTGCCCCAGCACTTCCCACATTGCTCAAAGTGGCTAGCTTTCATCCCAACACAGTTTATAGGGCCATACGGTACATAGTTTTCAAGTTACAGACTAAGCTAAGCAAAATGAATCTTTTTTTTTTTACTGTGAAAATGGCACTTTGGGACTGTGAAAGGGTTAGGGTTAGGGTTAGGGTTTTGGCCCTGTTGTCCCAAACTGCCCCAGCACTTCCCACATTGCTCAAAGTGGCTAGCTTTCATCCCAACACAGTTTATAGGGCCATACGGTACATAGTTTTCAAGTTACAGACTAAGCTAAGCAAAAGTGAACCAGGCCTTTTTACTGTGAAAATGGCACTTTGGGACTGTGAAAGTGACATTTTGGCCCTGTTGTCCCAAACTGCCCCAGCACTTCCCACATTGCTCAAAGTGGCTAGCTTTCATCCCAACACAGTTTATAGGGCCATACGGTACATAGTTTTCAAGTTACAGACTAAGCTAAGCAAAATGAATCTTTTTTTTTTTACTGTGAAAATGGCACTTTGGGACTGTGAAAGGGTTAGGGTTAGGGTTAGGGTTTTGGCCCTGTTGTCCCAAACTGCCCCAGCACTTCCCACATTGCTCAAAGTGGCTAGCTTTCATCCCAACACAGTTTATAGGGCCATACGGTACATAGTTTTCAAGTTACAGACTAAGCTAAGCAAAAGTGAACCAGGCCTTTTTACTGTGAAAATGGCACTTTGGGACTGTGAAAGTGACATTTTGGCCCTGTTGTCCCAAACTGCCCCAGCACTTCCCACATTGCTCAAAGTGGCTAGCTTTCATCCCAACACAGTTTATAGGGCCATACGGTACATAGTTTTCAAGTTACAGACTAAGCTAAGCAAAATTAATCTTTTTTTTTTTACTGTGAAAATGGCACTTTGGGACTGTGAAAGGGTTAGGGTTAGGGTTAGGGTTTTGGCCCTGTTGTCCCAAACTGCCCCAGCACTTCCCACATTGCTCAAAGTGGCTAGCTTTCATCCCAACACAGTTTATAGGGCCATACGGTACATAGTTTTCAAGTTACAGACTAAGCTAAGCAAAAGTGAACCAGGCCTTTTTACTGTGAAAATGGCACTTTGGGACTGTGAAAGTGACATTTTGGCCCTGTTGTCCCAAACTGCCCCAGCACTTCCCACATTGCTCAAAGTGGCTAGCTTTCATCCCAACACAGTTTATAGGGCCATACGGTACATAGTTTTCAAGTTACAGACTAAGCTAAGCAAAATTAATCTTTTTTTTTTACTGTGAAAATGGCACTTTGGGACTGTGAAAGGGTTGGGGTTAGGGTTAGGGTTTTGGCCCTGTTGTCCCAAACTGCCCCAGCACTTCCCACATTGCTCAAAGTGGCTAGCTTTCATCCCAACACAGTTTATAGGGCCATACGGTACATAGTTTTCAAGTTACAGACTAAGCTAAGCAAAATGAATCTTTTTTTTTTTACTGTGAAAATGGCACTTTGGGACTGTGAAAGGGTTAGGGTTAGGGTTAGGGTTTTGGCCCTGTTGTCCCAAACTGCCCCAGCACTTCCCACATTGCTCAAAGTGGCTAGCTTTCATCCCAACACAGTTTATAGGGCCATACGGTACATAGTTTTCAAGTTACAGACTAAGCTAAGCAAAAGTGAACCAGGCCTTTTTACTGTGAAAATGGCACTTTGGGACTGTGAAAGTGACATTTTGGCCCTGTTGTCCCAAACTGCCCCAGCACTTCCCACATTGCTCAAAGTGGCTAGCTTTCATCCCAACACAGTTTATAGGGCCATACGGTACATAGTTTTCAAGTTACAGACTAAGCTAAGCAAAATGAATCTTTTTTTTTTTACTGTGAAAATGGCACTTTGGGACTGTGAAAGGGTTGGGGTTAGGGTTAGGGTTTTGGCCCTGTTGTCCCAAACTGCCCCAGCACTTCCCACATTGCTCAAAGTGGCTAGCTTTCATCCCAACACAGTTTATAGGGCCATACGGTACATAGTTTTCAAGTTACAGACTAAGCTAAGCAAAATGAATCTTTTTTTTTTACTGTGAAAATGGCACTTTGGGACTGTGAAAGGGTTGGGGTTAGGGTTAGGGTTTTGGCCCTGTTGTCCCAAACTGCCCCAGCACTTCCCACATTGCTCAAAGTGGCTAGCTTTCATCCCAACACAGTTTATAGGGCCATACGGTACATAGTTTTCAAGTTACAGACTAAGCTAAGCAAAAGTGAACCAGGCCTTTTTACTGTGAAAATGGCACTTTGGGACTGTGAAAGTGACATTTTGGCCCTGTTGTCCCAAACTGCCCCAGCACTTCCCACATTGCTCAAAGTGGCTAGCTTTCATCCCAACACAGTTTATAGGGCCATACGGTACATAGTTTTCAAGTTACAGACTAAGCTAAGCAAAATGAATCTTTTTTTTTTTACTGTGAAAATGGCACTTTGGGACTGTGAAAGGGTTGGGGTTAGGGTTAGGGTTTTGGCCCTGTTGTCCCAAACTGCCCCAGCACTTCCCACATTGCTCAAAGTGGCTAGCTTTCATCCCAACACAGTTTATAGGGCCATACGGTACATAGTTTTCAAGTTACAGACTAAGCTAAGCAAAATGAATCTTTTTTTTTTTACTGTGAAAATGGCACTTTGGGACTGTGAAAGGGTTAGGGTTAGGGTTAGGGTTTTGGCCCTGTTGTCCCAAACTGCCCCAGCACTTCCCACATTGCTCAAAGTGGCTAGCTTTCATCCCAACACAGTTTATAGGGCCATACGGTACATAGTTTTCAAGTTACAGACTAAGCTAAGCAAAAGTGAACCAGGCCTTTTTACTGTGAAAATGGCACTTTGGGACTGTGAAAGTGACATTTTGGCCCTGTTGTCCCAAACTGCCCCAGCACTTCCCACATTGCTCAAAGTGGCTAGCTTTCATCCCAACACAGTTTATAGGGCCATACGGTACATAGTTTTCAAGTTACAGACTAAGCTAAGCAAAATGAATCTTTTTTTTTTTACTGTGAAAATGGCACTTTGGGACTGTGAAAGGGTTAGGGTTAGGGTTAGGGTTTTGGCCCTGTTGTCCCAAACTGCCCCAGCACTTCCCACATTGCTCAAAGTGGCTAGCTTTCATCCCAACACAGTTTATAGGGCCATACGGTACATAGTTTTCAAGTTACAGACTAAGCTAAGCAAAAGTGAACCAGGCCTTTTTACTGTGAAAATGGCACTTTGGGACTGTGAAAGTGACATTTTGGCCCTGTTGTCCCAAACTGCCCCAGCACTTCCCACATTGCTCAAAGTGGCTAGCTTTCATCCCAACACAGTTTATAGGGCCATACGGTACATAGTTTTCAAGTTACAGACTAAGCTAAGCAAAATTAATCTTTTTTTTTTTACTGTGAAAATGGCACTTTGGGACTGTGAAAGGGTTAGGGTTAGGGTTAGGGTTTTGGCCCTGTTGTCCCAAACTGCCCCAGCACTTCCCACATTGCTCAAAGTGGCTAGCTTTCATCCCAACACAGTTTATAGGGCCATACGGTACATAGTTTTCAAGTTACAGACTAAGCTAAGCAAAAGTGAACCAGGCCTTTTTACTGTGAAAATGGCACTTTGGGACTGTGAAAGTGACATTTTGGCCCTGTTGTCCCAAACTGCCCCAGCACTTCCCACATTGCTCAAAGTGGCTAGCTTTCATCCCAACACAGTTTATAGGGCCATACGGTACATAGTTTTCAAGTTACAGACTAAGCTAAGCAAAATTAATCTTTTTTTTTTTACTGTGAAAATGGCACTTTGGGACTGTGAAAGGGTTAGGGTTAGGGTTAGGGTTTTGGCCCTGTTGTCCCAAACTGCCCCAGCACTTCCCACATTGCTCAAAGTGGCTAGCTTTCATCCCAACACAGTTTATAGGGCCATACGGTACATAGTTTTCAAGTTACAGACTAAGCTAAGCAAAAGTGAACCAGGCCTTTTTACTGTGAAAACGGCACTTTGGGACTGTGAAAGTGACATTTTGGCCCTGTTGTCCCAAACTGCCCCAGCACTTCCCACATTGCTCAAAGTGGCTAGCTTTCATCCCAACACAGTTTATAGGGCCATACGGTACATAGTTTTCAAGTTACAGACTAAGCTAAGCAAAAGTGAACCAGGCCTTTTTACTGTGAAAATGGCACTTTGGGACTGTGAAAGTGACATTTTGGCCCTGTTGTCCCAAACTGCCCCAGCACTTCCCACATTGCTCAAAGTGGCTAGCTTTCATCCCAACACAGTTTATAGGGCCATACGGTACATAGTTTTCAAGTTACAGACTAAGCTAAGCAAAATGAATCTTTTTTTTTTTACTGTGAAAATGGCACTTTGGGACTGTGAAAGGGTTAGGGTTAGGGTTAGGGTTTTGGCCCTGTTGTCCCAAACTGCCCCAGCACTTCCCACATTGCTCAAAGTGGCTAGCTTTCATCCCAACACAGTTTATAGGGCCATACGGTACATAGTTTTCAAGTTACAGACTAAGCTAAGCAAAAGTGAACCAGGCCTTTTTACTGTGAAAACGGCACTTTGGGGTTGTGAAAGTGACATTTTGGCCCTGTTGTCCCAAACTGCCCCAGCACTTCCCACATTGCTCAAAGTGGCTAGCTTTCATCCCAACACAGTTTATAGGGCCATACGGTACATAGTTTTCAAGTTACAGACTAAGCTAAGCAAAAGTGAACCAGGCCTTTTTACTGTGAAAATGGCACTTTGGGACTGTGAAAGTGACATTTTGGCCCTGTTGTCCCAAACTGCCCCAGCACTTCCCACATTGCTCAAAGTGGCTAGCTTTCATCCCAACACAGTTTATAGGGCCATACGGTACATAGTTTTCAAGTTACAGACTAAGCTAAGCAAAAGTGAACCAGGCCTTTTTACTGTGAAAACGGCACTTTGGGACTGTGAAAGTGACATTTTGGCCCTGTTGTCCCAAACTGCCCCAGCACTTCCCACATTGCTCAAAGTGGCTAGCTTTCATCCCAACACAGTTTATAGGGCCATACGGTACATAGTTTTCAAGTTACAGACTAAGCTAAGCAAAAGTGAACCAGGCCTTTTTACTGTGAAAATGGCACTTTGGGACTGTGAAAGTGACATTTTGGCCCTGTTGTCCCAAACTGCCCCAGCACTTCCCACATTGCTCAAAGTGGCTAGCTTTCATCCCAACACAGTTTATAGGGCCATACGGTACATAGTTTTCAAGTTACAGACTAAGCTAAGCAAAATGAATCTTTTTTTTTTTACTGTGAAAATGGCACTTTGGGACTGTGAAAGGGTTAGGGTTAGGGTTAGGGTTTTGGCCCTGTTGTCCCAAACTGCCCCAGCACTTCCCACATTGCTCAAAGTGGCTAGCTTTCATCCCAACACAGTTTATAGGGCCATACGGTACATAGTTTTCAAGTTACAGACTAAGCTAAGCAAAAGTGAACCAGGCCTTTTTACTGTGAAAATGGCACTTTGGGACTGTGAAAGTGACATTTTGGCCCTGTTGTCCCAAACTGCCCCAGCACTTCCCACATTGCTCAAAGTGGCTAGCTTTCATCCCAACACAGTTTATAGGGCCATACGGTACATAGTTTTCAAGTTACAGACTAAGCTAAGCAAAATGAATCTTTTTTTTTTTACTGTGAAAATGGCACTTTGGGACTGTGAAAGGGTTGGGGTTAGGGTTAGGGTTTTGGCCCTGTTGTCCCAAACTGCCCCAGCACTTCCCACATTGCTCAAAGTGGCTAGCTTTCATCCCAACACAGTTTATAGGGCCATACGGTACATAGTTTTCAAGTTACAGACTAAGCTAAGCAAAATGAATCTTTTTTTTTTTACTGTGAAAATGGCACTTTGGGACTGTGAAAGGGTTAGGGTTAGGGTTAGGGTTTTGGCCCTGTTGTCCCAAACTGCCCCAGCACTTCCCACATTGCTCAAAGTGGCTAGCTTTCATCCCAACACAGTTTATAGGGCCATACGGTACATAGTTTTCAAGTTACAGACTAAGCTAAGCAAAAGTGAACCAGGCCTTTTTACTGTGAAAATGGCACTTTGGGACTGTGAAAGTGACATTTTGGCCCTGTTGTCCCAAACTGCCCCAGCACTTCCCACATTGCTCAAAGTGGCTAGCTTTCATCCCAACACAGTTTATAGGGCCATACGGTACATAGTTTTCAAGTTACAGACTAAGCTAAGCAAAATGAATCTTTTTTTTTTTACTGTGAAAATGGCACTTTGGGACTGTGAAAGGGTTAGGGTTAGGGTTAGGGTTTTGGCCCTGTTGTCCCAAACTGCCCCAGCACTTCCCACATTGCTCAAAGTGGCTAGCTTTCATCCCAACACAGTTTATAGGGCCATACGGTACATAGTTTTCAAGTTACAGACTAAGCTAAGCAAAAGTGAACCAGGCCTTTTTACTGTGAAAATGGCACTTTGGGACTGTGAAAGTGACATTTTGGCCCTGTTGTCCCAAACTGCCCCAGCACTTCCCACATTGCTCAAAGTGGCTAGCTTTCATCCCAACACAGTTTATAGGGCCATACGGTACATAGTTTTCAAGTTACAGACTAAGCTAAGCAAAATGAATCTTTTTTTTTTTACTGTGAAAATGGCACTTTGGGACTGTGAAAGGGTTAGGGTTAGGGTTAGGGTTTTGGCCCTGTTGTCCCAAACTGCCCCAGCACTTCCCACATTGCTCAAAGTGGCTAGCTTTCATCCCAACACAGTTTATAGGGCCATACGGTACATAGTTTTCAAGTTACAGACTAAGCTAAGCAAAATTAATCTTTTTTTTTTTACTGTGAAAATGGCACTTTGGGACTGTGAAAGGGTTGGGGTTAGGGTTAGGGTTTTGGCCCTGTTGTCCCAAACTGCCCCAGCACTTCCCACATTGCTCAAAGTGGCTAGCTTTCATCCCAACACAGTTTATAGGGCCATACGGTACATAGTTTTCAAGTTACAGACTAAGCTAAGCAAAATGAATCTTTTTTTTTTTACTGTGAAAATGGCACTTTGGGACTGTGAAAGGGTTAGGGTTAGGGTTAGGGTTTTGGCCCTGTTGTCCCAAACTGCCCCAGCACTTCCCACATTGCTCAAAGTGGCTAGCTTTCATCCCAACACAGTTTATAGGGCCATACGGTACATAGTTTTCAAGTTACAGACTAAGCTAAGCAAAATTAATCTTTTTTTTTTTACTGTGAAAATGGCACTTTGGGACTGTGAAAGGGTTGGGGTTAGGGTTAGGGTTTTGGCCCTGTTGTCCCAAACTGCCCCAGCACTTCCCACATTGCTCAAAGTGGCTAGCTTTCATCCCAACACAGTTTATAGGGCCATACGGTACATAGTTTTCAAGTTACAGACTAAGCTAAGCAAAATGAATCTTTTTTTTTTTACTGTGAAAATGGCACTTTGGGACTGTGAAAGGGTTAGGGTTAGGGTTAGGGTTTTGGCCCTGTTGTCCCAAACTGCCCCAGCACTTCCCACATTGCTCAAAGTGGCTAGCTTTCATCCCAACACAGTTTATAGGGCCATACGGTACATAGTTTTCAAGTTACAGACTAAGCTAAGCAAAAGTGAACCAGGCCTTTTTACTGTGAAAATGGCACTTTGGGACTGTGAAAGTGACATTTTGGCCCTGTTGTCCCAAACTGCCCCAGCACTTCCCACATTGCTCAAAGTGGCTAGCTTTCATCCCAACACAGTTTATAGGGCCATACGGTACATAGTTTTCAAGTTACAGACTAAGCTAAGCAAAATGAATCTTTTTTTTTTTACTGTGAAAATGGCACTTTGGGACTGTGAAAGGGTTAGGGTTAGGGTTAGGGTTTTGGCCCTGTTGTCCCAAACTGCCCCAGCACTTCCCACATTGCTCAAAGTGGCTAGCTTTCATCCCAACACAGTTTATAGGGCCATACGGTACATAGTTTTCAAGTTACAGACTAAGCTAAGCAAAATGAATCTTTTTTTTTTTACTGTGAAAATGGCACTTTGGGACTGTGAAAGGGTTAGGGTTAGGGTTAGGGTTTTGGCCCTGTTGTCCCAAACTGCCCCAGCACTTCCCACATTGCTCAAAGTGGCTAGCTTTCATCCCAACACAGTTTATAGGGCCATACGGTACATAGTTTTCAAGTTACAGACTAAGCTAAGCAAAATTAATCTTTTTTTTTTTACTGTGAAAATGGCACTTTGGGACTGTGAAAGGGTTGGGGTTAGGGTTAGGGTTTTGGCCCTGTTGTCCCAAACTGCCCCAGCACTTCCCACATTGCTCAAAGTGGCTAGCTTTCATCCCAACACAGTTTATAGGGCCATACGGTACATAGTTTTCAAGTTACAGACTAAGCTAAGCAAAATTAATCTTTTTTTTTTTACTGTGAAAATGGCACTTTGGGACTGTGAAAGGGTTAGGGTTAGGGTTAGGGTTTTGGCCCTGTTGTCCCAAACTGCCCCAGCACTTCCCACATTGCTCAAAGTGGCTAGCTTTCATCCCAACACAGTTTATAGGGCCATACGGTACATAGTTTTCAAGTTACAGACTAAGCTAAGCAAAAGTGAACCAGGCCTTTTTACTGTGAAAATGGCACTTTGGGACTGTGAAAGTGACATTTTGGCCCTGTTGTCCCAAACTGCCCCAGCACTTCCCACATTGCTCAAAGTGGCTAGCTTTCATCCCAACACAGTTTATAGGGCCATACGGTACATAGTTTTCAAGTTACAGACTAAGCTAAGCAAAATGAATCTTTTTTTTTTTACTGTGAAAATGGCACTTTGGGACTGTGAAAGGGTTAGGGTTAGGGTTAGGGTTTTGGCCCTGTTGTCCCAAACTGCCCCAGCACTTCCCACATTGCTCAAAGTGGCTAGCTTTCATCCCAACACAGTTTATAGGGCCATACGGTACATAGTTTTCAAGTTACAGACTAAGCTAAGCAAAAGTGAACCAGGCCTTTTTACTGTGAAAACGGCACTTTGGGACTGTGAAAGTGACATTTTGGCCCTGTTGTCCCAAACTGCCCCAGCACTTCCCACATTGCTCAAAGTGGCTAGCTTTCATCCCAACACAGTTTATAGGGCCATACGGTACATAGTTTTCAAGTTACAGACTAAGCTAAGCAAAATGAATCTTTTTTTTTTTACTGTGAAAATGGCACTTTGGGACTGTGAAAGGGTTAGGGTTAGGGTTAGGGTTTTGGCCCTGTTGTCCCAAACTGCCCCAGCACTTCCCACATTGCTCAAAGTGGCTAGCTTTCATCCCAACACAGTTTATAGGGCCATACGGTACATAGTTTTCAAGTTACAGACTAAGCTAAGCAAAATGAATCTTTTTTTTTTTACTGTGAAAATGGCACTTTGGGACTGTGAAAGGGTTAGGGTTAGGGTTAGGGTTTTGGCCCTGTTGTCCCAAACTGCCCCAGCACTTCCCACATTGCTCAAAGTGGCTAGCTTTCATCCCAACACAGTTTATAGGGCCATACGGTACATAGTTTTCAAGTTACAGACTAAGCTAAGCAAAAGTGAACCAGGCCTTTTTACTGTGAAAACGGCACTTTGGGACTGTGAAAGTGACATTTTGGCCCTGTTGTCCCAAACTGCCCCAGCACTTCCCACATTGCTCAAAGTGGCTAGCTTTCATCCCAACACAGTTTATAGGGCCATACGGTACATAGTTTTCAAGTTACAGACTAAGCTAAGCAAAAGTGAACCAGGCCTTTTTACTGTGAAAATGGCACTTTGGGACTGTGAAAGTGACATTTTGGCCCTGTTGTCCCAAACTGCCCCAGCACTTCCCACATTGCTCAAAGTGGCTAGCTTTCATCCCAACACAGTTTATAGGGCCATACGGTACATAGTTTTCAAGTTACAGACTAAGCTAAGCAAAATTAATCTTTTTTTTTTTACTGTGAAAATGGCACTTTGGGACTGTGAAAGGGTTAGGGTTAGGGTTAGGGTTTTGGCCCTGTTGTCCCAAACTGCCCCAGCACTTCCCACATTGCTCAAAGTGGCTAGCTTTCATCCCAACACAGTTTATAGGGCCATACGGTACATAGTTTTCAAGTTACAGACTAAGCTAAGCAAAAGTGAACCAGGCCTTTTTACTGTGAAAACGGCACTTTGGGACTGTGAAAGTGACATTTTGGCCCTGTTGTCCCAAACTGCCCCAGCACTTCCCACATTGCTCAAAGTGGCTAGCTTTCATCCCAACACAGTTTATAGGGCCATACGGTACATAGTTTTCAAGTTACAGACTAAGCTAAGCAAAAGTGAACCAGGCCTTTTTACTGTGAAAATGGCACTTTGGGACTGTGAAAGTGACATTTTGGCCCTGTTGTCCCAAACTGCCCCAGCACTTCCCACATTGCTCAAAGTGGCTAGCTTTCATCCCAACACAGTTTATAGGGCCATACGGTACATAGTTTTCAAGTTACAGACTAAGCTAAGCAAAAGTGAACCAGGCCTTTTTACTGTGAAAACGGCACTTTGGGACTGTGAAAGTGACATTTTGGCCCTGTTGTCCCAAACTGCCCCAGCACTTCCCACATTGCTCAAAGTGGCTAGCTTTCATCCCAACACAGTTTATAGGGCCATACGGTACATAGTTTTCAAGTTACAGACTAAGCTAAGCAAAAGTGAACCAGGCCTTTTTACTGTGAAAATGGCACTTTGGGACAGTGAAAGTGACATTTTGGCCCTGTTGTCCCAAACTGCCCCAGCACTTCCCACATTGCTCAAAGTGGCTAGCTTTCATCCCAACACAGTTTATAGGGCCATACGGTACATAGTTTTCAAGTTACAGACTAAGCTAAGCAAAATGAATCTTTTTTTTTTTACTGTGAAAATGGCACTTTGGGACTGTGAAAGGGTTAGGGTTAGGGTTAGGGTTTTGGCCCTGTTGTCCCAAACTGCCCCAGCACTTCCCACATTGCTCAAAGTGGCTAGCTTTCATCCCAACACAGTTTATAGGGCCATACGGTACATAGTTTTCAAGTTACAGACTAAGCTAAGCAAAAGTGAACCAGGCCTTTTTACTGTGAAAATGGCACTTTGGGACTGTGAAAGTGACATTTTGGCCCTGTTGTCCCAAACTGCCCCAGCACTTCCCACATTGCTCAAAGTGGCTAGCTTTCATCCCAACACAGTTTATAGGGCCATACGGTACATAGTTTTCAAGTTACAGACTAAGCTAAGCAAAATGAATCTTTTTTTTTTTACTGTGAAAATGGCACTTTGGGACTGTGAAAGGGTTAGGGTTAGGGTTAGGATTTTGGCCCTGTTGTCCCAAACTGCCCCAGCACTTCACACATTGCTCAAAGTGGCTAGCTTTCATCCCAACACAGTTTATAGGGCCATACGGTACATAGTTTTCAAGTTACAGACTAAGCTAAGCAAAAGTGAACCAGGCCTTTTTACTGTGAAAACGGCACTTTGGGACTGTGAAAGTGACATTTTGGCCCTGTTGTCCCAAACTGCCCCAGCACTTCCCACATTGCTCAAAGTGGCTAGCTTTCATCCCAACACAGTTTATAGGGCCATACGGTACATAGTTTTCAAGTTACAGACTAAGCTAAGCAAAAGTGAACCAGGCCTTTTTACTGTGAAAATGGCACTTTGGGACTGTGAAAGTGACATTTTGGCCCTGTTGTCCCAAACTGCCCCAGCACTTCCCACATTGCTCAAAGTGGCTAGCTTTCATCCCAACACAGTTTATAGGGCCATACGGTACATAGTTTTCAAGTTACAGACTAAGCTAAGCAAAATGAATCTTTTTTTTTTTACTGTGAAAATGGCACTTTGGGACTGTGAAAGGGTTAGGGTTAGGGTTAGGGTTTTGGCCCTGTTGTCCCAAACTGCCCCAGCACTTCCCACATTGCTCAAAGTGGCTAGCTTTCATCCCAACACAGTTTATAGGGCCATACGGTACATAGTTTTCAAGTTACAGACTAAGCTAAGCAAAAGTGAACCAGGCCTTTTTACTGTGAAAATGGCACTTTGGGACTGTGAAAGTGACATTTTGGCCCTGTTGTCCCAAACTGCCCCAGCACTTCCCACATTGCTCAAAGTGGCTAGCTTTCATCCCAACACAGTTTATAGGGCCATACGGTACATAGTTTTCAAGTTACAGACTAAGCTAAGCAAAAGTGAACCAGGCCTTTTTACTGTGAAAATGGCACTTTGGGACTGTGAAAGTGACATTTTGGCCCTGTTGTCCCAAACTGCCCCAGCACTTCCCACATTGCTCAAAGTGGCTAGCTTTCATCCCAACACAGTTTATAGGGCCATACGGTACATAGTTTTCAAGTTACAGACTAAGCTAAGCAAAAGTGAACCAGGCCTTTTTACTGTGAAAACG
>NW_027665795.1:0-2000 GCF_963924005.1 Protomyctophum bolini
GACCAAATGGACCATTATTATTATATCTTTAACTCTTGAGAGTGTAAAAATGACACACAGATATAAACGCTGCATGCAGCAGTGTGTACAGTATACACAGAAACAGTTTTTTAACCCATTCTGAACGGGGAACCCATTTTGGCGTTAGCATCATGTCATGCTTTAGCTATTGAAAAATAGCAGATCTACAAGCTCATAGCGCGCCACCGAGTGGGCGCGCTACGAGCTTGTATAGGTCTGCTATTTTTGAAAAATCGAAGAACGATTGACATTTTTAGAATCTGATCTGCGGTCAGAATGGGTTCATCAGACCTAGTGTGTGTCCAGTGAAAACCTCGTATGAATCTGATCTCAGGTCAGAATGGGTTAATGTTCATGACAGTGTGTTTCCGTGCAGCAGTGAAATGCTTCAAGGGGCAGTTTGATGTGGGCTGCACTCAGCTGCGCGGCTCTCAACCCACACAAACCAACGCTTCTGTTTTGGAACGGAGCGCGACTATACGAACATTTTAGAGGCTTTTTAGTGGTCTGCTGCATGGGGGGGCGAAGTGGTGGAAAGTATATATACAACTAAATATTTACTCAAGTACTGTGCCTATATAAGTATACCGTCTGGGGTATTTCCAATAGTTGTCAATACTCTTACTTCCGCTCGACTACACGTCTCGGAGGCAAATGGTGTACTAAAATGTTATTTGCTATATAGTTAGTTATTTTGTATAGATTTAGATTATTGTTACAAAACATACACCCTGTTTTTGAAGATATTTGTGTCAATACCCTGACTTTTACTTGTAAGTATAACAGAGTATAAGGGGCACGCACGGTGGCACAGTTGGTATAGTGCTGTCGCCTCACAGCTAGAAGGTCCTGGGTTCGATTCCCGCTGGGGACGCTGTGGGCGCTGGCGGCGTGTTTCCTCCTCCGCGTCATCAGTGCCCATACCCGAAGGCGGGAGTTGGCGAAAGGGCCTTTCTGTGTGGAGTTTGCATGTTCTCCCCGTGTCCCCTAGGGGTATAGGTACCCTCACAAAAAACATGCAGTAATCCTGGTCTCTAAAACTGCCTCCCCCTGGCCAGCCGGGGCGCCTGATGGAGGGGAAAGGAACTGGTTGCAATAATGTGTTCCTTCCACGCGCTATACGTCCAACCAGGGAAACTCCCCCCTGTCAGGTTGTAAAGGAGCAACTTGGACACTCAGGCATGAAGGAAGCATGAGTTCAAGTCCGTTGCTCTCACCTTGTCCCCCATATATGGGGACTAGGTTGGTGGAGGGTGTGTAGAGCCCCAGGATCACATTAGATGATTGACACAGGGGTGAAAAATGGGTTACAAAATCATGGGATAAAAAAGAAGTAACAGAGTATTTCTACTCAAGTAAAAACAAAGGAGTACTTCTTCCACCACTGGCAGGGCGTGGGATGCATGCAAGCGCTCTGGCTTCCACCCGTAATGCCACGGCTTCATATATAGACATTCAGACGTCATTATGTTTGGCTCCAAGTCCCTCGGGTCCGTCCCAGAGATCACAGTAATCCCTCCACTGGCGTCCACTCTTGTTGATATTATTATTTGAAGATCCGGATCCGGATCCGGATCTGGATCCATCTTCTTCTTCCTGATTGAAATCATATATATAGGCCTATATACTCCAAGCAGAAGTGGACATTTTCATTCAGGAAAAAAATATATGTGACTCAAAAAAAGAAAGAAAGCGCTGAGTCGAGTTTTGTGATAAAAGAGTGACTCGTTAAGTCAACAAGGAGATAACTTTTGGATTATACATTTCTAATTCAATCAGGAGAGATGTGTTTTATTATTGCTGTAGGGCAGGCCTAGTATGTCTATTTCTGTTGATATTGTGTTCTGTATATCGGCTATACATTGAAAATGAGGCCTTTAGGATTTAAGCCCTAACAAATAAATTGATGTTTTGCCTATGATGACTTGCCCAAAATAAGGGTGCCAGGTTGGAAGTGCTCCTCTCCTCTCCTCTCCTCT